>NC_056745.1:1121683210-1121853210 GCF_019279795.1 Protopterus annectens
GAACCAATCCATGTGTGGATATTTAAGTTTATCACCATAACATTTGTTTTCTCTTCATGTATTTTATATCCTGAAAACACTTGAAACTCTCAAAATGTTCTGCAAACTCAAACTGTCCTTTTCTGGTTTTATCAAGCAGAAAATATCTGTAAATAAAGTTAACTTTTTGGGTTAACACACCAGTTATATCCTTCAGTTTGTGAATCTCTTATTTTCCCTGCTATCAGCTGTATATATAAATCAAATGAGAGAGCAGACAGAGGACATCCCTGTCTGCTTCAGTCCTTCAAACACAGCTTGTCAGGGAAGAACCCACCCACCTTATTTCTTGCCTTTAACAATGTTTATGTATATCCCTATTCTTAACCCTATTATTCTGTCATTGAATGCAAATGCTGTAACGGTCATACTCATAAAATCCCATCTTACTGTAATAAATACTTTCTCTTCATCATAGAAGTATAGCTGGCTCAACCAGCACCCTGTGCTGATCCCACAAACCAGGGCACCACCCCCCACAACTCTTCATATGAGAAACAAAAAAAAAAATGCAAACAGTACCCCAATCCACTCCACCCCTCCCAGCCTCTTCAAATGAAAAACAAAAAAAAGTACATTCCTTTTACTGTGTGGCCATACACAGGACACATACACACACCCCTCCTGTTCCAGCCGTTCAGGTCCTGTTTGCCCTACCTGCAACCATCCTTCCTTACATTACAGTAAAAAAAAAAAAATCCTTTTAAAAGTGTAGCAAAATGTTTGCAACAGTTTATATCCTGCACGGAGTGTAAAGCTGTCAAGTTGTATTTATTTATTTAGTTATTTTATTTATTTAGTTTACTGGGAGTGCTGTCTGGGCCAGGAGCCAGTTTTTAGTAGATGCCTGGGGAGAAAAACTCCAAATAGATTACAAGTAGTAACAATTTACCATAATAGACATATAGTACATAAAACCTCCAAAATAGATTGCAATTAAACATTTTAACAGAAAGACATATAGTACAAAACAGGTTATTTTCTACAGAGTCCCTGACAAAGAAGCCCATCCTTAGAGCACACATTATATGTTATTTATGTAGCAGAGAAGTGTAAAGAAAGTTTGTAAGAGAAATGTCATAGCAGTTAAATATATCGATGTGTAAATTATGTACAAAAGAGAAAGTAAGTAAGTACACCTAGGTGTGATTGGGAGGATTTGATTGAATATGAAATATACAGATAAGACAATTTTGTAAAATATTAGTAGATTACCATACATAAAAGTAAGAGAGAGAGTTGTTTTATGAAATGTGTTACTAACTGGAGTCTGGCATTGGAAATTAAGAGTAAGGATTAGTTACTAGATTGGAATGGTTATAGAAAGTTTGTAGTGTCATCCCAGGGTAGTACAGGAGCCGAGCAACTTTTTAGTTAGATGTTCCTTGAGGAGATGTTTGAGCCTAGGAAGATCAGTTGTGTTGAGAATACCTTGGGAGACTAAGTTCCAGATCTTTGTTTTTTGCCTGGAATGCAGGGACTCCCCAAAACTGTTGGTGGATTTAGCCACTTTTAGTAGTAGTTTGCCAGATTATTTATTATTATTATTATTATTATTATTATTGTTATCATCATTATTATTATTTCCAGTTTGATGACCGGGGAGGTCCACTGGGCTCAAGGAGCCCGTTTTCAGTGGAGGCCCGGGGAAAAAAGCTCCATAAAACAAAGTAGACATTATAATAGTTACTACATATGTCATCATTATTCTGTCTAAATATAGTTGTTATTATTATTATTTATTAGATGATTGCAATGCCCTAGTTTTTTGGTGGGGTTGAACAAAGTTTCTGTGGGTTGGACAGTTATCCGGTTGATAAATAATGGAGTGGGTGATAGCAGTCTGGTTGAGATGTAAAAGATTTGGCAGTTCGATCCAGTCTAGTTCCTGGAGGGCTAAGCAGTGATGTGATCTGTTTGAGTGGTTAGTAGCAAACCTAGCTATTTTATTGTAGCAGGCCTCCAGTTTGTTAAGGTCTGATTTCCTAAGGTTAGTAAAGATAGGAGAGGCATATAGCAGAGTTGGTAGTAGATGAGACCTGGCAGTAGACTGTCTGGGGTTTTGGGTGAGGAATCATTTGGCTCTGTACAGGGAGCCCATTTGATATGAACTTTTTTTATAGCTAGAGCAATGTGTTTGTCCTGTTTTAGTGACTTATCAACTGTAACACCTAGCAGTTTGGTCTGGAGTACTGACTCAATTTTGGTGTTAGAGGAGTAGATTGTGAAATGACTGGGTGCTCTTTTGATTTATTTGTTTTGTTGGGGTTAAGTGTTGATTTTTGGTAAGGTATTGTTCTATATCTGAAAATTATTTTTGGGTTTTATGTAGGCGTTCAGGGAGGGAAGGGGCTGTGCATATGAGGGAAGAGTCATCTGCGTACTATACTATGGTAGCTAAGTTGGTGTCAGAGTTGAGGTTTTTAGTAAAAATTGTAATGGTCGTTGTGGGACACCAACTGAAATTGCTAGTAGGGATGAGATCTCATTTTGCTACTTCACAGCTTATTGGCAGTCTGATAGCTGTGGAACCATGAGATGGCTGGTTGGGAGACATTTAGTGAGGTTAATTCGTTAAGAACTTTTTGCTGTGACACTGTATCAAAGTCCTTAGACATGTCTAGGAATGCAGTTGATACAAGTCGGCCGTTGTTCCTGTGGAGTTTGATTGTGCCTGTGAAACTTATGAGGGCAGTTGTAATGCTATGTTTTGGCCTGAAACCATGCTATGAGTTGGAGAGAAGATTATAGTTTATGAGATAGGTTAGTAGTCGCGTACATATGTACTTCTTGAGGATTTTTGCTAGAGGGAGGATAGCTATGGGCCTATAGTTTGAAAAATTGTGGAAAGGCCACCGTTATGCAAGGGGATGATATGTGTGATTTAGGGATATATTGTTCTGTGATAGAGCAGCTGTTTAATAGGGAGACTGGGTAAGAGATGACATCTGCTGTTAATTTAAGGAATTCATTGAGGAGAAGGTCTGCTGCAAGAGATGTGGCTTTTAGTTTGTGGAGGAGTATATTTATATAGCTGGTTTGAATGGGTGTGATAGTGAAAGACTTGAGATAACAAGCAGAAACAGTGGGAAGAGTTAAGGGGGTATTAAGGTCTGTTTTTAGCAGTGAGTGTATTGATCTTGTAAAGTGTAGGGTGAATTGGGTGGCTGTGGAATCAGTGGTGTTAGAGTTGGAGGTGGTTGGGCTGGAGCCTTGACCAGGGTTTAAGATTTGTTTAATGGCACCCCAGAATTTTTGTGGGTTAATTTGGCATTTTTGTTGTAAAGTATTGTAGTATTTTTTTGTAATTTCTTTTTTGACTAAATTCATGGTAATTTTTTAGTGAGGTTTGGATTTTAGTTATTTGATAGTGTGACCAGGCCCTGTCTGTTAGTGTCATAGATAGGTTAATATCTTTTGTTAGTCATGGGAGAGGTTTTGATTTAACCCGAGTTTTTCTTAGTGGGGCCAGATTGTTGAGGATATTGAAAAATTTGTCATTGAAGTATTGGAATACGTTGTCTAACCAGAGATATTTTAGAGAGGACCAGTCGTAGTGTTTTAGTAGTTTGTTGAAGGTTTCAGGGGGAAAGTTTTTTTTTTTTTATTGCAGCTGTATTTATATGTATTATTTTTAGTTGGGTATGTTCTATGCCTAAGAAGATAGGTGGTCATGTGATCCCTAAGAGTGTCTGGAAGGCACCCAGAGTGGTGACATATGGAGGGTTGGTTAGTAAGTATCCAGTCTAGGATGGAATGTATGTTACTGTTTGCCAATTCAGGTTGGGGTGCTGATTATTTGAGAGAAACTGAATAGGTTAATAAAGTTTGTTGGATTTTTGGAGGTACAGGTTTGCCAGTCAAGGTTAAAATCTACTAAGATGGTTGTTTCTTGGTTGAGTGTTGTAGATACCCAGTCAAGAAGGTTTTCAATTTGTGAGACATTGTTATCAGGGGGGGATAATGCTACTTTTCTTGGTGTTAAGTTGGAGGTAGGAGATTAGTAATTCTGTGTTTTCTATGTTGGGAGGGAAGGTTTCTAAGCATTCCAATGTTAGGGCATTTTTCTGTATAATAATAGTACCGCCACCACGTTTGTGGTTTCTGTCACAGCAAAGTATATTGTAACCATGTGTTAGGATTTCAGAGTCTTTGATATAGGGTTTTAACAAGTTCTCTGTTATTACTGCAGTGTCAAAGGAGTAAAGATTGAGGATAACATGAAAGTCTTGGACTTTGTTTATGATGCTTCTTAGATTCATGTTTATAATTAGAAGGTCAGAGGCATGGTGTGGGTGATTAAAGAAATTTAGAGTGTGGGAAACTTCATGTGGGTGGGCTGGGGGTGTGTGCTGATGTTGCACTTGAGGGCCAGGATTGGGGTGTATGCCATTGCTTTGACTGAGTAAAGATGTATTGAGGAGGAATATGAGTGAGAGTTTGGGTAGTAGTTTCGTGTATTTGCATAAAGCATGTGTGGTTGCCTGTATGTGAGTACATTTAAGAGATAGGTCTGTGAGGGAAGTGTTGTAAATTTGTAGTGATATTAGAAGGTGTGTAGTGATGTTGTTAAACTGAGTGTTGAATATTACTGTTGGGGAGTAGGTAAGGGTAATTTCTAAATCATTCAAAAAAACATATATCAGCTCTCCAAGGAACAACTGTGTAAAACAGAAATCCAGGAAAAAACAAACTGCTTTTCTTCCACAGAGAGAGAGATGTATAATTCCAGAAAGAGTGTCAACACCTAATATTTTGATACAAGTAAAATCCAGCACAAGTAAACAAATGAAACAATAAAAATCACAGTATAGCAGCAAAAAGTCTCTGTCTTCAGACCAACAGAAGGATAAGTGCTTTTGGCAATGCCTTCTTCAGATCCTGTTGGTTAGCAAAACACACCCATTTCTTATTGAGTAACTGATCCAATCAAATCATTTCCTTAGATTCTTGCCTCTTAACACTGGCTTTAAAGGAACCACACCATTAAGTCCGGGGTTCCTATCTGCTTGCAAGTCTGCAGTCCATTTGTTTTCTAGTATTTCAGTTTTGTTCACTATATCGCCTCCTCCAGCATTAACATGTATTTTTTCCATGGAGAGAAAGAAGAACTTATGTCCAGGATGTTGCTGTATGTGATGTGCTAATACATTTGTTTGTATGGCCAGCCTAATGTCACTATAATGACATAATATTCTTTCTTTAAACTGTCTGTTTTTCCTACGTAGAATGCTGTACAGCTATCACATCTAGCTGTATACACAATATTCTTCTTGTTGCAACCCGCTTAGGGCCTCAGTTTGTATTCACAGCCATTTACTGAATGTTTAAAATAGTTAATTGCTATCTATATAGGAGCATGCTCTGCATCTTCTACAGGGAAAGGTGCAAAATCTGGAGATGCAACCACGAACAGCAGATGTTTCTTTCTGGCATAAGAGTCTCTTCAAGTTCAGTTTGTTCTTAAAGGTAAACCTTGTGGTTTTTCCTACTATGGATCTGACAGCCTCATCCGTCATCAAAATCTTCCAGTTGTCCTTAATTATTTGGCATATTGCTGAAATATCATTGCTGTAAGTCAGCAAACATCTCACACCCTTTCACTCATTCCATATTTCATCATTGGAATCTTGCCTTGGCCCTGCTGAAAAATATGGTCTCCCTGTCATTCTCCTTTGTTCTTTGGCCTGTCCTTGATGGATCTCGAGGTTCTTATAGCCTTGAGCCATCAGACTTTCCTTTATCCGTTCTGACTCTTCTCTTTGTGTTATGTCATCAGTACACAACCTAGAAACATGGAGAAACTGACCTTTAGTTATTTGAGAGTAAATGTGTGTCAGATACATGCTGGTTCTATGCAAGATGCGAGTTCGCCAGCATTCTTTTCTATGCATTCATGTGTCAGAGTTACGATTTCCATCTAGTAAAACAGTAACATCAAGCAAATTTATCTCCTTATTGGAATACTGGAGATCAAATTCTAAAAACGAGGTAGTAGAGCCAAGATATCCCAGAAATCGTAGAAGTTCCTCCTCAGAGCCTTTCCATAGAACAAACACATCATCAACAAATCTGTCATAATAAGCAATATTGTCTCTATAGGCATTGTTGTTGACAAACTCCTCTTCCCATTGAGCCATGACCAAATTTGTGTAACTATTAGCGCACAATGTACATATGGCTACTTCCCATTTCTGCCAGTAATAAACATTTTCATACACAAAAACATTATTGTCCAGAATTGTTTTCAGTAAAGAGCGTAATTTTGAGATGGTAAATCCATCAAAAATCTGATGTCTGCTGAGTATCTCATGTTTCTTTTGTTTGTTTTTCTTTCGGCTTTTCCCGGTTAAGGGTCGCCACAGCGGAACTCCGGTCCGCTAATGATTGGCAGTTGATTTTTACGGTGTCGAGGTGCCAGCCCGACGCCCAACTTTCAACGAAGGCACGCCCTTTCACGCATGTCTTTCGAACACCACTCCACCATGGGGAGGACATGCAGACTCCACACAGAAGGCGCTCCAGCCGAGAATCAAATGGGAGAACCTCTTGCTGTGAGGCGACAACGCTACCTCTGCACCACCGCGGCTTATGAAGAGACTTAATCCCATATTCATTCGGGATTACTGTAAAGAGACTTCTAACATCTAGAGTCACCATAGTAAGTCCTTGTCTGTTGGACAAATTGACTACACTTTCATGCAGAAGTTGTAGAAGTTGTGAAGTGTCTCTCAAAACAGTTTTCACATTTGATAATGCTACCTTCAATTGGCTCTCCACAAAAATGGACATTGGTTCTGTAAGCCAACCCCTTCCTGATACTATAGGACGCATGGGTGGGTCATTTCTGTTCTTATGTATCTTTGGTAGACCACTGATTATCGGAATGGTTGGATGTTCTACTCTTAGGTACTCATATAAATCTTCTGAAGTTTGTCTCGTCACAAGTAGGTCATATAACGTATTACTCACTCTTTGCTGAAAACTCTTCGGTTCCCATTTATATAGTTTCAAATAGGTGATCTGTTGACCTGGTTCCCTCTTGCTTGTTGATGTACAACGTGACTGTGATATTGTCTGTAACAACTAAGA
Source organism: Protopterus annectens (assembly GCF_019279795.1). Taxonomy (NCBI): domain Eukaryota; kingdom Metazoa; phylum Chordata; order Ceratodontiformes; family Protopteridae; genus Protopterus; species Protopterus annectens. Next base: position 1,121,690,342 of record NC_056745.1, read on the forward strand.
GAGGTCTAGGGGACCAGTGATTCAGAGAGTTGAATGCCTTGATCAGGGAAAGCATAGGCTCATAGGTAAGTACTAGGTTATCTGCCCAAGGGCATTTATAAGCCTAGCCAGAGTGTGTTAGCTTTCGCCGCCCCATTGATTAATTAACTGATTATCTGTCAAGTAGAGTCAATGAAGTGAAAGCTGGTTTATGGCTACACTCCAGTGCTGTAGCAAGCACATCTCTTTTATATTTATGTGCTTGAATTTATCTTTAGTGTTCCATACACCTTGCACTTCTATTCCTCCTGAAAGTCCTTTCCAAGCAATGTCCAAGGCATCTGTGGTGACTGACTGCTCTAGAACAGGGAGGGAGAAGAAAAGACCTGGATTTAAAGATATTTGCTATCTCCCCCAAATGATTTCTCTTCTGACAAACTTTAGCACTTGGATTTCAAAAGACAAGAGATTTTAGATAGCATTATATCCTTCTCATGTGGCATCTTGTCAGGGGTATCATGAGAATCGTAGATGCTATAAGACCCAAAATCCTTAGGCATTCTCTCTCACTAACTGAAGTCTGATTGGAAAACCTTAGAAATAAATCTAGCTAGAGATCTATTTTTTTCTGTGGAAGAAAGCCCTTTGAACTGAGTTATCTAGCTGACACCACAGGAACACAATCCTGTGTAATGGAGTCAAAAAGATGTTTGAATGTGCTGTTAGAATCCCAGTTTGTGTGAGTAATCTCTCACCCAGGTGAGAGATTACTGACAATTTGAAAAAGACTGCAAAGATAAGCAAGTCATCTAAGTATTGGAAAAATGTGTATACCCTATAGCCTGCAGTGCTGAACACTTTGGACTATCCACTGCACTAATAGTGTTCTCAGAGGGTAAGGCAGAGAACTGTTAATCTGATCCAGACACACAAAACCTTAAGAAATGCATTGAGACTGGATGACTATAGATGTGATGTTAAGCATCTTTAAAAACTAGTGTTACTAGTAAATGTGAATGAGGAAGAGGACGTTAACAGTTTGTGGGTACATTGTTTTGAAATTGTGCAGCATCACAAATAGGTTTAGAGAAGAAAGATCTAGAACTGGTTTCCAAGCTTTTTCTTTCTTTTGCACTAAAACATCCTTGAATAAAAACCTGTCCCCACCTGGGAAGGAGGAACTGGTTTTATCACTTTCTGGATCAGCATGTAATGAAAGATAGATGCTAATAAGAGTCTGGTCTGATGGATAAGAATTGTCCTCTCAGTGCCATCTGTAATCTTAAGGAATGATCTTCAGAACCAGTTTGTCTGAAACTGTCTGTTGCCAAAGAGATAAGTTGAGATTCAGACTTTTAAAGTCATTCTGACTTTTTGGACTGTCCTTCGTTTTGGGAGTTACCATAATTCATTTTAGAACCCCCTTGCCATTTCTTTTTAAATATGTTTACGTGCATTTTGTTGAGACTTTTTTGCCAAAATTGGATGAGGGGTAAGAGAATCCCTTTGAAATTTTGAAAAAAGAAGGTTGAAAAATCTTAAAGATTCCCTGAATCAACTTAACTCCTTTCATCACACTTTAAGATCACTTCTGTAGCAGAGGGGGCAAAAACAAAATCTCCATCCAAAGGAGAATTTAAATCTCACTTTTAACAACATATGGGAGGTTCTGAGAATGTAATCAGGCAAACCTCCTGAAAACAGTTCCAGTGCCCATAGCCCTGTAAAAAGTAACAGATTGATACACAGACTGTAAACAATGAGCAATGAGTTGTACAAATGAAAAAGCTAAATTATTTAAAGCAGATTTTCCTCACAAGAAGAAACTGCAGACAGAGTATTCTTCATACTTTCACAAAGTAGGATTAGAATTTACTAAATGCTTAACAATAGTAGGATTAAGCTACTGGGTCAGGATTGGGAAGAGTATATAACAATTTAAAAGATTTGAGGAACTTAAAATATATAAAAACTCACTTTTAGTTGTGTAATCGCAGTTTCAGAATTTCTAAAATGATGCAGTGTGTATGCATATATGTGAAGCCACACCACACTTTATAGTTTCACCTTCATGTCACAACTCATCACGAATTAATATACTTGTCATATCAACTTATCTTTACAGTACCCTGACTGACTAATAAAGACATGGCAGTACACTGCATTAATTTCCACCAGAATCTATTGATTTATACAAACACACACAGTGACAAAGAAAAATTTGTACCAATTATCACTTTGTATGTCAAAATCTTTTTGGCATCATATACTGATGTCTTATATCATCTGCAGGATGTGCAGTAGTAAGCAGATTCAAAGTGAGGGTGCATAGTGATGTAGATGTTGACATATAAAGGTGAGTTTAATTATTTCTATTTCTTGTTTACACGAGGTGATGAGATGCAACAGTTCATTAGACAGTTGGTGCATGAGCACCACTTCATGTCATATACACTACAGAAATCAGGATCCAAGGCTTGCAGTTTCATGTTGCTGCTGCTCTCACTCCAGTATTTTTTTTCTTGGTGCACCTGCATGATATGTCGACTCAAACTGATATCTTCGTCTTGCACTCTGCTGTCCTTGGAAAGTCAAGGCCACAGTAAGCAGATTGTGGGTAAAAACTGAACACCATTCAGGAAGATTTATCATAAGATGTCATCCCAAAAGAAGTAAATGCTGTACATCAGTCATGTCATGCAAAACTAAATGGCAGTACACTGCTATAAAAGGCCAAAGCCCTCAGATTTCTCAAACCAACACAAGGTGAGATATCACCAGGGTACTTGATGGCAGACAGTTGACAATACAGAATAAAAAGAACTACACATACTACACTTTTGTAAAATTTACTGATGGTTCCACATGTGACCTGGCCAAAACCCAGTTAACAAGAAAACTTAGCTCCTGCTTCAAGCAAATACAAGCTTAGAATCCAGTTTGTAGTGGCTTGAAAGCTGTGTACTGGGCACTGATTTGATGGCTGTAAAGTAGTGGAGTTTACTCCTTTACAGAAAGCCACGAAGCCTGAGTAGAATGGGTCATAAGCCAAAGTAGAGTGCCTTAATATGGTGAGGTAAATGAGTAGCACAAGGCAACCATCTGTCAATATCAGCTTGTCACACCGGTTGTCCTTTCCTCCTACTTCATAGGAAGCAAACAGCAGCTCATCTTTCCCAAATATTTTTTTGTCCCAGGTTGTTAGTGCTAGGAGAACAAAGAGGGATTAAAAATGGTTCACTGAAAACTCTGAGACCACTTCAGACATAAGGAAGGGTTAGTTTTCAGAGAAGCCCTGTGGTTTTAAATTATTAGGCAGAGTTGACTCTCCGTAAGAGCTTGTACCTCGTAATCTCATAGCAGAAGTCAGAACAATGAGTAAAACAGACTTCTGTGGTACAGCATATCAGACTGCTGGTGTAAATTAAAAGGGTAAGTTTTGCAAGCATCAAATTAAAATTCCAAGCAGGAGCTGTTTTTTTCAGGCAGAGAGGTATGCAAAACCACTTACAAAAAATGTTTAACTTGGGTGTATGAGAATGAGAAAGGGGAATCCAAGGGTAGATAAGCCCAGCAAATGAAACTTGATAGATGTGTAAGGCCAAAGGACAATCACTCACAAGTAATCAAAAACTAGAAGGTAGTGGGTCTTAAGAGGGGCCAGTTTCTCTCCAACGAAGAATTGTTTTCCACTTACACATACAGTTTTAGTAGCAGGTCTTTTATACTGTTATAGCTACTGCAATTCAGCAAACAGATGAGCACAGGAATCAAAATTCTGTCATCAGGTCATTCAGCTGATGAGTTTTCAAGTTAGGGTGCATCATTCTAGCCTATCTTGTGAGTAAATCCAGTCTGTTATGAAGCCTTATATTTGTCATTGGCACATCTGAAATGTGAGAACCATATTGAAAAAAAAGGAAGAGGCAAAAATGGTATCACAATAGTAATCTTTATGTAGTTCACCTTTAGAACCCTAGATAGGTTGAACGGTTGGGAAACCTTAAATGAGATTTCTGTCCTTTGGGAATAAGAAGGACTCCTGAAGAAGAATTGCTTTGCAGATGGTTTATAACATAAGCTGGGAGTATGTTGATTAAGAGGCCTACCATTACAGCAAGTATTTATTTGTAGTTGTACATATATCAAAGTCAAAGAAAACGTTATTGCTATTTAGAACTACACCACAGTGTAGCTGGACAAAATTACGATGCTTCATTCCCAGTGCAAAAGCATACATACAGCGAATAATAATAATAATAACAATAATAATAATATGACATAAAATAAAATAAAAACAAAAATAGAATAAAATAATAACATAATGACCAAACACACTTTACATATAAATAGAATTGAATAGCAGCATGTGCATGACCTTACTATAACATAAGAACTAAGCAGCATATGGAGTGGTCTGCATGAGTATTGCACAGTGTGATTAATATTGGACTTCATAGACTTTTATGGTAAGGTAAGGTGTGAGCCAACTTTAAATATTCACATCAGTAAGTTATTGCACATGAAAATGCTTAATACTCATAGTGCAACAAAGTCTGGATATGTAAGGATCTGTACACTCAGATAAGTAGCATAACTGTGTGGTGGGGGGGAGTATAAATTGACAGTCTCCTGGCTCATTTTCCACAAGAGTTCAGTAGTCTGATAGAGGGAAAAAACTGTTACGTCTAGAAGTCCTACAGTGCATACTTCTATATCTCCTGCCTGAGGCGAAGTGGGAAAACATGCTGTTTGCAGGATCTGAAGGATCATTGGATATCTTCCTGGCTCTGCTAATGCCGAAGGATTCATATAGGTCTTCCAGAGATGCAAGAGAGGAACCAATGATTTTCTCTGCTGCCATTACAACTCACGTAAGAGCCCTGTAATCAGAGGTGCTGCAGCCCCCATACCAGACAGCAATGTTATTGGTAAGGACGCTTTTGATGTTACCCCTGTAAAAAGTTTAAAGGATGGTCTTTGATAATTTTGCCTTCCTCAGTTTCCGTAGGAAGTGCAATCATTGCTGAGCTTTTTGGACGGTGTAAGATACATGGACTGACCAGGACGTCCTCATTGATATGTACCCCCAGAAACTTTGTACTTTCGACCCTTTCTACTGTCATCCCTTTCATCTCTAGAGGTTGGTGTGGTTCCTGAGACCTTCTGAAATCCACAGTCAGTTATTTAATCTTGCTGACATTCAGTGCTAAGTTGTTTTTGTCACACCAGCCCAACAGATGTTTGATCTCATTCCTGTAAGCAGTCTCCTCTCCATCTCTGACCAGACCAAGTGGGTCAAAATTATGTAGACTGCTAGGGAGATGGCATCCGCTGTACTACGGTTCATCCTGTATGCAAACTGCAATGTATCCAGAGTTGCTGGTATGCTTGAGGCTACATCATCTTTAACCAGACTCTCAAAGCATTTCATCACTGTCAGGGTTAAAGCCGCTGATCAGTAGTTATTTAAAGTTGTTGGTTGTGGTTTCTTGGGTAAGGGAATGATGGTCATCTTCTTGAAGCATTTTGGTACACTGGCTAGTTGTAGAGAAGTATTGAAGATGTATGTGAGTACTTGTGCCAAGTCTTTCGCACATTCCCATAGTACCCTACCCATAATGTTATCGGGGCCAGCTGCTTTCCTTGGGTTGACCAGTTTCAAGGTTCTGATGATATCAGTTGTGTTCAGGCTCAGCACTGCTTCATCCTTGTCAACAGGTACTTTATTTGCCACCGCTTTGTTATCTGTATCAAACCTGCTGAAGAAGATGTTCAGTTGGTTCAAAAATTCAGTGCTGCCATTGCATGAGGCTGATGCAGGTTTATAGTCCATGATGGGTTGTATGCCCTTCCATGGTCATCTGGTATCCCTTCACAGCCTTAATACCTTTGTTCAGTTTGGCTCTGGCAACCCTTAGAGCATCCATGTCATTTGGTCTGAATGCTGTGTTCCTAGCTTTTACACCTCACTAGTTAGCCATGGTTTGTGGTGTGCCCGTATGGTGATGCACTTGATGGTTGTTGCATCATCCACACATTTTGAGATGTAGTCAGTTACTGACTGTGTGTGTATGTATCCAGGTCAATGTGGTTGTCTGTCATGGCTGCCTGTTTGAACACTGATCAGTCCGTGCACTTGAAGCAGTCTTGCAGAGTTGAGACTGCACCCTCAGGCAATAGCCTTATTTGTTTTTTAGTTTGCTGGTTTTCAGTAGTGATTTATATGTAGGAACTTATATATACATATATATATATATATATATATATATATATATATATATATATATATATATATATATATATATATATATATGGGTGTGTGTGTGTGTGTGTGTATATATATATATATATATATATATATATATATGTGTGTGTGTATATATATCTGTGTGTGTGTGTATATATATATATATATATACACACACACACACACACATATATATATATATATATATATATATATATATATATATATATGCCACTAGTGATGATGTTTTACAGCCACTGGTTCGTAGCTTGATAGGAAAGACAGGGTCCATATTGCAACATCGAACACTTAAAACAGTGAATGATGTTACATCGACACATTTTCAGCGAAAGCTGAAAATGTCGAATCCACAGAACAACGATTTCTTTCCTAGGGAAAGAAATTGCTGTTCCAACCCCTGCAAAAAAAAAACAAAAAACATTACACACTTCCAAACACACACACACATACCCAATCCTAATTATAGCCCCCCAAAAAACAGTAAACAACTAAATACACATGTGCACATAACCCAACCATACATTTAACGAAAAAAAAAAAACAGTAAACATTTTAAACTATATGCACTTACCTTAACCCGCACCCTAACCCTAAGGTCAGTAACTGTTGCACAATCACGTTCAGGAGCTATACCGGAGAAGGGACCACAGTGCACTTCAGAACACGGCAAAACAACGAAGCGGTCAAGCGACTTCTTTCCCAGGGAAAGAATTTGCTGAACAGCCGCTTCACTGATGTTCTTCGTGTTTCACTGTTGCAGTCATTACATTTGGGTTATCCTGCTGGCAGGTTGCCCTCAGTCGGCCTGAATTCCAAAGTCTTGGGTCCTACGTTGGTTGTTGTCACCTCTTCCCTGACGTCAGGTCGTCAGGGGTATAAAAGATGCAGCCGACGACATTTTATTCAGTCTTTCTTGTCACGCGGTGCCTGAAGCAGAAGCAGTTTGCAAGTGACGGTCGGCCGAATTCTGAGATTTTTGTGTTCGAGTTTCAGATCTGAAGTCTTCATTAAAAGCTAAATACCCCGTTGGGGAAACTTTTTTCTTGCTCCAGACCGATGTCAGAAAAAGTTAATAATTGTATTTCTTGTGGGAAGCAAATACCTCATAAGGACTTTCATTATTACTGTATTCCTTGCCTAGGCCCTGACCACGACGTTGCTAGTTGTCGGTTTTGTGCTAGATTTAACCAACACACTATTAGGCGTCGGTATGACTTTGCATTAAGCTATTTTGGGCGAAGATTTAATTATACAATGTCGTCTGATTGCCATCCGACTACCAGAGTTCACAAAAAATGCAAAGAAAAAGACAGGCAACCGAGGTCCAAAAACAACGAAGAAGCTTCTCCTAAGCAAGTCACCGGTTCGCCGGTTCTCAGTGAGGTGCTTTCGCAGTCCCTGACAACCGCTACTTTAGAATCGCAGGCTGCTACCGACTCCCACGTGGAGTCGGCCAGGCCGCAGGAAACTCAAGGTTTTGGAGTCTCGCAGATTATTCCCTCAGATGGGTCCGGAGCCGCTGAGCAGGCATCGGCTTCTGAGGGGGTATTCAGACCTAAACAATTATATATTAAACCGACTTCAAAGACTAAAACACCTTTAAAGACAAAGAAGCAAGTTTACCAGCCACAAGGACAGGCCTCCATGCCCAAAAAACATGCTCAAAATGGCCGAAGATTTAATTACCTTGATCAGGGGTTCCCATCCACCTCCTGATAAGAGGCCTAGGCAAGAGACAGGCTACGAATCTTCAGATCAGGTTTCCATTTCTTCTGATTCCTCTTCTGATCAGCAATATTCTCTCCCCCCCAATGAGGACTCTGATGCTAAAGAATCAATTCCTTTAGCTTCTCCTCCTGAGGACTACTCTTTTGGGGAAACCTTGCATACCGAGGGAGCACTTCCACTGGGAGAGCCAAGATTTTTCAGAATCTAAGAAAAGGCTCAGAGACTTCCTTTTACTTCCTCAACACAGGCCTCTATCTATTCCACCTGTGTTGGACATTGTAGATGATGTATTCTCGGAGTCCAGTCTGACCCCTGACTCTTTACCTCCAGCTCCTGTTAAGCCGGACAGATACTACAGGGTCACTGACTCTCATAAATTCCTTTTCAAAAACCCTTCTGCAGACCCAGAAACTATTTCTCAGGGTCCAAAAGGGGTCAAGGCGTCTACTGAAAAAAAATCCTACCCCCTCTGACAGGGATACTAGGGTTCTTGGTAGATGGGGAAAAAATATTTACACATCTGCTACTTTGGCTATAAGGGCCTTAAATTGCCAGTTTCATATGCTCAAATATCAGCAATGTATCATGACACTGCTTAAACAGAAAATGATGACAAATTCTGAATGTGCAGAAAACAAAGAAATACAAGATTTATTGCATGCAGCTGAACAAGTTGGAAAGCATACTTTGCAATGTGGTTTTGATTCTCTGGAGGCCTCCTGCAGGGCCATTGTTACAGGTTCTGTCATTAGGAGGCATGCCTGGTTAAAAGAACAAAATCTACCTGACCATGTTAAAGCAAAATTATTAGATGCTCCTTTACAACATGATACCTTGTTTGGTGTTAAGGCAGAAGAGGTGTTAAAGAAAATGGAAGACAAACCTAAATCTATGCAAACGGTCAAGGATTTCTTACAGGTACAGCCACCCAGATTTAGCAGACACCGGCCTACAAAGAATTAGCCCTTTCCAGTCTCAGACAGACCTCAAAGGGGCAGATCCAGACGCCCTAGTGGCAGATCACAGCCGCAATGATCCTACAGGTCTAAGCAGTGGAGTGCCTCTACCTCCAAAGGTGGAGAGGACAAATGACAGTCATACAGGAAACAGTCCCAATGACTTCCCCCTGCCTGCACCAAGCACTTATCTTCTGGCAGCACCCTTGGGGGGAAAACTAGCACTTTTTTCTCAAAATTGACACATTATAACCCAGGACAAATGAGTTCTAGACATAGTGTCTCAAGGCTACAAATTTCATTTCCATACCCTACCAAGGACAAACAGTTGGCCAGACCTGCCAAAAAATCAATGGGCAGAGACTCAAAAACAAGTTGCAGCTCTCAGGGACATGAGGGCTATTCAACAGGTGCAATTAACCATAGGCAAGACTGCTCTGCAATTTGTAGCATGTTACAGGCCACCCTCTCAAACTCAGGAACCTCACATGGCCTTCCTGAAAACATTGGAGTGGATAAATGTATCTCCAAACACCATCATACTAGGTGACTTCAACTACCCTAATATAGACTGGGAACACTACTCAAGCCCGAACACTCTAACCCAAAGATTCCTGGAGTTCATAAACTCAAATGCCATGGAACAACTAGTCACCATCCCCACAAGAGGAGAAAACATACTTGATCTCATCATCACGAACATGGGATCAAAATGTTCAACACCGGAAGTATACCCCTCACTGGTGAGATCAGATCATAAACTAATCTCGCTGGAGGTCCTCATCCCGCCCCCACCTGAAACAAAAAAGACCACAGTGAAAAACTTCTCAAAGCCGATTTCACACTTCTAAAAACAAGTGTGGTCTCCTTTAAGGCCCCTGAGCCAGTGGTAAACATTACTCAAACCGCTGAATCACTTACAAATGCCTTCTACCAGCACCTACAGGACTGCATGGATCAGGCAATCCCAAACAAAACTAAGACTCTCTGTACCAAAGGCAAGCGTCCAGTCTGGTGGACCCCAGCCATAAACAAGCTCTACAACAAAAGGAGGAAGCTACTACAAGATAGAGCAAAATCCTTGAAAGGTAAGACACCTTTGATCATTATAAGTAAAAAACTAAGAGCTCTCATAAAATCATCCAAGGCAAATTTTGAGAGAAAAATCGCCAAGTACTCTAAAGACAATCATAAGGCCTTCTTTGGCTATGTTAGAAACCTAGGAGGAAACTCCCAGATATGCTCAGAATTAGTTCAAAATGATGTGAAAATTACTGAACCTACACACATTGCCAACATACTGGCTGACAGGTTCAGTGCAAACTTCTCCCCTCCCCCAAAAGGAGAGATATCTATTCCAGAGGATTGTAGCCCCAAACATCTCCAACGCCCAGGTGAGAACTGCCCTCACTAAGGCAAAAACACAGCATCCATGGGACGGATGGTGTCCCCGGCTGTGTGCTTCATGAACTCAACGAGGAATTAAACCCACAGTTAGGACAGCTGTTTAATCTTAGCCTCACCTCAGGATACGTACCCAAGGAGTGGCGCCGGCGACTGTGGTCCCACTTCATAAGGGCGGTGCCTCCACAGACCCTGGAAATTACCGTCCCATTAGCTTGACAAGCCTTATCTGCAAAGCCATGGAGAGGATCATAATGGAACTCATAAATAAAGACATAGGGAACTTGCAGACTTTGGATCCAACCCAGTTTGGCTTTGTCAAAGGCAGATCCTGCCTCTTAAACTTGGTTGACTTTTTCGAGACAGTCACCAAGGCCATTGATGAGGAAAGGCAGTCCATACAGCCTACCTCGACCTGGCAAAGGCCTTGACACAATACCCCACTCAGGTATCATCGAAAAACTCATCAGCTTGAATGTAAACCCATACATCACAAGATGGGTTGCAAACTGGCTAAGTGACAGAACCCACAGGGTCAAAGTTGCTGGAGCCATGTCAGACTCAAAGCCTGTCACAAGTGGTGTCCCACAGGGCTCAGTCCTGGGTCCACTCTTGTTCGGCATCTACTTTTCTGAAGTACAAGCAAACACAGGAGGGTTATGGCTGACAAAGTTTGCAGATGACTGCAAACTGGCCATAGTCGAAAACACATCTGACACAGATATCCTCCAGAAGGGCCTCACAGAAATGGATAACTGGTGCCAGAGCCATGGCCTGAAGTTAAACGCCAAAAATGCATAGTCATACCCTTTGGGAAAAACAAGGTTACCCCTAGCTACCATATAGGTGGCAATCCACTGAGCACAGAAAAAGTCATCAGGGATCTGGGGACCCAAGTTGACAGTAGCCTTCGCTTGACACTCATGTTGCTAAAGTAGTTAGGAAAACCTTCTATATCGCCCACCTGATCATGAAGGGATTCACATCTAGATCAAGGGAGGTCATCGTCCCCTGTACTCATCACTCATTAGACCTATGATTGAGTACAATGCCCGTTCGAATGTATCTGACCAGACACCTGCTGCAGCTTGAAAGGCCCCAAAAGTTCCTCACCAAAAGGATAAAGGGTCTCAAAATATGTCTTATGCTGCCCGACTGAAAGAACTCCAGCTCTATTCAGTCTCATACCGCTTGCTCAGAGGTGACCTGTGCCTGACATATAAGGCCATGTCAAACCCAGATTTGATGAATATGCTTCACCTCAAAAAATCTAGATCCCTCAGAACCACAAGGGCGGGAGATTTAAACCTTGACACGGTTATAAATAGAACGTGCTGGAGGGACAGATTCGTCACCCAGAGACTCCCTATGCTGTGGAACAAAATCCCGGTACATGTGAGGCAGAGCACCTCGCTGGCCTTGTTCAAGAGGAATCTTGACCAATGGATGGGAGATCGCAGATATACCCCAAGTTCAGTGTCACTGCTTGACAGAGGCACAGAAAAATGATAGGCATAGTTTTTATTCAAACTAAAGGGGTGGCGAAAGCCACATAACTATGGGCTAGGCTTATAAATGCCCTTGGGCAGATAGCCTAGTATGAACCTATGAACCTATGAACAAGTGCCTCAGCAAGAGCAGGGACAAGGATTTTACTCAAAACTGTTCTTGGTACCGAGAAAGGACCAAGTATGGAGACCAATACTGGACCTATCTATTCTAAACACTTTCCTGGATATACCAAAATTCAAGATGCTGACCTTACAGCAGCTTCTGCCCATGCTGGGCAGCAAGGCTTGGCTCGTGACTTTAGACCTAAAAGAGGCATACCTGCATGTCCCAGTCAGACAAACATGCAGAAGATTCCTCAGATTCAAGGCTGGCTCAAGGCATTACCAGTTTTCTGCACTGCCCTTTGGCTTATCTACTGTGCCTAGGGTCTTCACAAAGTGCCTGGCACCAGTAATTGCATTCTGCAGACAAAAAGGAATACAAATATATCCTTACTTGGACGACTGCCTCATACAAGCAGAGAACAAGGACATTCTTCTACAGCATCTAACGTTTGTGGTAAGACTTTTAATATGCCTAGGGTACACGGTCAACAAAAAGAAATCAAAGCTAGTACCCTCTCAAGATATAATATTCCTGGGTGCAAGCTTAAATACAACTGCCCAGATGGCTTATCTCACTCCAGACAAACAAAGGCAACTGACTACCTATTTCAAGGAAATGGCAACAAAGGCCCAGTTATCTGCAAGAAAGATTCTGCAGGCTTTGGGCTACATGGCATCCTGCATCTTACTAATTCCATATGCAAGACTGCATATGAGGAAAATTCAATGGTATCTAAAAAGTGTTTGGACGCAACATTGCCACAGTCTGGAAACAATGATTACTCTAATTCCCTGCCTGCAACAGGAGTTTCGATGGTGGGAAAAGGCGTGTCACCAAAACAAGGGACAGCTATTCTCACTACCTCCAGCCAGGCAGAGCCTAACAACAGATACATCAGATTATGCCTGGGGGGCACACATGGCAGGAAGAGGCATTCAGGGCACCTGGTCCACAAACCAAAAGCATCTAAATATCAATCAAAAAGAGATGCTAGCTGTGCAAAATGCCCTTCAAGGACCTAGTTCATCTGGGACAACTACTGATAAAGACAGACAACACCACGGTCATGTGGTACATAAACAAGCAGGGGGCACTCATTCTTATCCTCTGTGCAGATTAGCCATGGCTTTATGGGACACAGCATTGACTTACCAAGTTCATCTGCAGGCACAATTCCTGCCAGGAGAGGAAAACACTCTGGCAGACGAACTAAGCAGAAACCTCATGGATCCCTACGAGTGGCACCTGGATCCACAAGTCTTCAGCATGATAACAAGGAAATGGAGACACCCGGACATAGATCTATTTGCCTCCCCTCAAAACAATCAACTAAAAAAATTCTGCACAAGGACTTATCACAGACAAGCTTGGAAAGTGGACGCCTTATCTTTCAACTGGACAAACCTATCAGTATATGCCTTTCCTCCACTACCTCCCCAAGGTACTCCTAAAGGTCAGACAGGAGAAACCAAAAATTATTCTGATTGCCCCAGACTGGCCACGCCAGTACTGGTATCTGATCTTAAGGAACTTGTCCCATTGCCCAGCCTGGACCTTACCTCAAATACCTCATCTACTGTCCCAGCAAAACAATCAGATGTAATGCGATCCTATCTCGCCTACATTCATAACTGATGGGCTCGGCTCCGACTCGGCCGATACACTAGCACGAAGTCTCTCATTGGCTGGTCCAACCCCCTTATCCCAGGATGCACCACGCCCAAGCCCCCAGATCTCGTTTGCCGCTCCTAGAGTAACGACGTGGTCTCGACTTGGCTGTGGCTAAGTACCCTTCCTTTTTGGCCTTTTTGGTCTCTTTTATGGCAGTTAGCTTAGAATTTATACTCAAACAGCTATTTTAATAGCTATCTGGTTGTTAGTTCCTTTGTGGTTGATTGTGTTTGTATTTTTGAATTGTTGTGGTAATCCCTTCTGTTTGGCGGGCTAGGCCCGTTTGAGTTAGAGGGCCTTTGCCCTATCTTTTAGAGTGTTTAAGTTAGAGCTCCCCCCCCCCTTCCTTTCTTGTGTGTTGTGAGTGTGTCACAGTAGGTATGTCTGGCAAAGAAAATGAGCATAAGCCATTGTGCTTTAAAAAATGTTCGAAATGCAATTATAAGATGTTGTTGACAGATGGCCACGCCATCTGTGTTTATTGTTTAGGGGCTAAACACTTGCAAGAGTCTTGCAGTGTTTGCCATGCTTTCTCCTCTCGTGTCCTACACGAGAGGAAAAATAAGCTTATCCTGAAGGGTCTCATCAAACCAGCCTTCGAGGAAGCTTTGGCTTCTTCTCCCTCTTCGAAATCAAGGCAAAAGAAGTCTTCGGCTCCGACAAGTCCATCGGAGCCGCCTGCAAAAAGGTCTAAATCTGTGTCCCCTTCCTCAGCTCCACTGGCCTCGGAGCCAAAAGATAGAGGATCTAAAGCTGGGTCTCCCTCCTCGGCTCCACTGTTTCTGGAGTCTCGGGATGAGAGATCAGGTACTCTTTCCCCTTCCTCGGCTCCACTGATTTCGGAGCCGCAGGATAGAGGGTCTAAATCGGGGTCTCCTTCGTCGGCTCCATTGGTCTCGGAGCCGCTGGAGAGTGTTTCTGCTCTGGGGTTGGTTTCGTCGGCTCCTGAACCATCAGCGCCGAAAGGGGTCTCGGTTCTGGTCGAGTCTGCTTCGGCCCTGATACTTTTGGAGCTGATTCGGAGCCGGCCTCCTAGCCTGGTTTTGGAGCCGATAGGAAAAGTCTCTCGGCCCCCTTCTGTTTCCTCCAGGTCATCCAGGCTTTCAGACTCGGATGTAGATAGGGTGGTCCAGAGGCTCCTCCAGTCACCTGTCTTATCCAAATTATTTTCGGCTCCGACCCAGTCGGCCCTAGAGCCAGCCCCTTCGATACCGTTTCTTCCTACTCCGACGACCTTGGTGTCATCGGAGTCAGAGTTCGTAGAGTTGGGTGAAGTCCTTGAGTCGGTCCCGAGACCCACTGCTTGTCTGTCGGCACCGTCTTCAGCTCCAACCCTTTCTGTGCCTTCCAGAGGTTTCGGTTCTCGTGTGTCCTCAGCCGGGCCCGAGGGGGATTCGTCGGGGCTTCTGGTTTTGGCCCCGAGGCTTCCTCTTGGTGCCTCGGATAGGGGAACCCCGACACCGGTCATGGTCTCAGGGACGGGCCCCTCCTCAGATTCTAGTGGGCCCGCCTTCGAGGCTATGAGGAGCACGCTAGCCAAGTCTCTAGTGAGTTCACCCGAATCTGCGACTCCTTCCCTAGACACGGCGGCTAGAGCTTCTGGTTCCCCCTTGTCTCCGGACAGCGCGGCTCCTAGGCCTGAGGGTCCCCTTTTTTCCGAAGGAGCCTTCAGAGTTCGTGCCTGAGGAGCCCCCCAGGAAAAAATTGTGCAAGAGGAAGCACATAGACTCCCCAGATGAGTCTGTCACCTCGGACACCGACCTTGATGATGCGGAGGGGTCGTCCTCTGACAATGTCTCGTTCTTCGATATCCTGGAGATCTTGAGACAGAGGGGTGACTGGCCATCCAAAACCCCTTCAGTGGAGGAGTCGGTCTTCCTCAAGGCCTTCGGAGCCCAACCCTTCGCCTCCTGGGTGTCTCCACCCTTCGATGAGTTACTGGACCTTATTTGTCGAAGGGTGTGGGAACACCCTGATTCTGTGGAGTCAGTTCCTTCTCGCCCCAACAAGTTTTTATCCGCACCCCCTGGCAAGGAGTTTCTAACCAAGGGAGTTCCAGTTGATGCTATGGTGGTGGCGTTTGCCACCCAGCAAGATGTGGCAGAGGCATCTACTTCTATCCATCCTCCTAACAAGGAGTCCAGGAGCATGGATAGGTACGGGAAGCGTACCCTGACGTCAGCGACCTTTACCCTGCGGTCGCTGAATTATTTATGTCATTTTACGAGGCTCCAAAGGGATCTCATAAAGGAGTTGGGAGATACCCTGTCGGGTTAACGTGCCTGAGGCGTCAATGCCCAGCTGTCTACCCTTTCATCCATTGCTAACTCGTCCATGAGGCTCATATCGTATGCAGCAGAAGGGGCGGGTAGGGCAGCGAGCTCGGGCGTAGCCCTTAGGAGGCAAGCCTGGATGCGCTTGTGTCAGTTTGCAGAGATGTTCAAGTCTTCCTTTACCGACGCTCCTTTCGATGGTTCCTCTCTCTTTGGACCCAAGGTGAAAGACACTAGATGTGAGCATGAGGGTAAGACTTTGTCTGCCGTTGGGGCCCGTTTTTTGCTTCCCTCGAGACCTTATCCCAAGGCTCAGAGGGGATGAAAGATGTGGTTCAGAAAGTCCCAAAAGTCTTTCCCTGCCCATCAGAGTGACCCCCCCCCCCAGAGGCAGGGGGGGGGGAATTATTCTGGAAGACGTCACCCCAGAGGCGGCGGAGGCCCCCGCAACTCAGGAGACCGCGAATCCTTTCGTGGTTCCTCCTTCCAACGTCCCTGAGGGATTGCCCGACTGTGCGTCTCCGGAGCCAGTCGGGGGTCGATTATTGACGCATCCAAGGGCCTGGGGTTCCATCACTCAGGATCAGTGGGTGCTTCATATCATCGCCGGAGGTTACACCATTCCCTTTATCCATCCCCCTTCACCATCAAGGAAAATCCCGGACATGCCACCCAGTCAACGGGATCAAGCAGCCATAGAGGTCGCAAAGCTGCTCGGAAAGGGAGTCAGCCAGCCAGTCCCCGCAGACTAGACCAGATTAGGAACTTACTCAAAGTTATTTTTGGTGCCGAAAAGAGCAGGGGACTTGAGACCCATTCTGGACCTCAGCCACCTAAACCGCTTCGTAAAGAAGTCCAAGTTCCGGATAGTCACGTTACAATCCATTTTCCCATTGCTGGAAAAAGGAGTATGGATGTGCTCCATTGATCTCAAGGACGCCTATTATCACATCAAGATAAACAGGGCGTCCAGGATACATTTACGCTTCCGCCTAGGAGCCAGTCACTTCCAGTTCTGAGCCCTGCCCTTTGGTCTCACCACAGCCCCCAGGGTGTTTACCAAATGTCTGGCAGTGGTGGCGGCTCACCTGAGATGTCTGGGATTCCAGGTGTTTCCGTATCTAGATGACTGGCTCCTCACCGCCCCCACCAGGCATCTTCTTATTCAAACCGTGAGTGTTACCATCGAATTGGGACATCTATTAGGAATTACATTCAACTGGGAAAAGTCTGTATTGCTGCCATCACAGCATGTTGCCTTTATAGGCACAGAGCTAGACTCTGTCGAGATGCGAGCATTCCTTCCATCAGAGAGGATAAAGATACTACAGGACCAAGTCCTAGCCTTACTACCCCGAAGCAAAGCCCCTGCCAGGATGGTCCTTCAGCTTTTAGGGTTGTTGGCGGCCGCCATTCTTCTGGTCCCTCTGGCAAGATTGCACATACGAATTCTCCAATGGCTCCTGTCAAGCCAGTGGTCGTACCAAGATCTGCCCTTGTCCTACCCGATTCTCATTACGGAAACCTGCCGGCGAGATCTTGGTTGGTAGCTCCTCTCCTCCAACCTGAAACAGGGGCGACTCTTCTGCCCCCCCTCCCCCATTGCCACAGTGACCACGGACGCCTCCCAGATAGGGTGGGGGGGGGCATTATCTGGACAGGATGGTTCAAGGCACGTGGCAGGATCACAAAACCCACTTACATATCAATGTCCTGGAGATGAGGGCAGTGCTTCCAGCATTGCAGGCACTTCGCAGCTCTCTTCCCAAGGGTACCATCGTAATCTTCTCAGAAAATATGGTGGGAGTATGGTACCTGAACAAGCAGGGAGGAACCAGGTCTTAACCTCTTTGCAGAGAAGCCATGAGAGTTTGGAACTGGGTGATCGCTTCCCAGAGATTTCTAGTGGCAACGCACATTCCGGGGAAGTCCAATGTGATAGCAGGCTGAACAGAGTTATTCTCATGCCTCACGAGTGGTCCCTGAACGACCGAGTAGCAGCTCGGATCTTCTCCAAGTGGGGGTTTCCCTGTTGCGACCTATTCGCCAGCCCCTGGAACGCGAAGTGCAGCAATTTCTTCTCCCTGATTCCCCCCCATTGGGGGTCACCCAGGGACGTTCTAGTCCACAATTGGCCCTCCGGTCTGCTCTACGCCTTCCCTCCGGTCCCACTACTGCCAAAGGTGATCTGCTTGGGAAGCAACATGATTTTGATCGCACCACACTGGCCCCGCCAAGTTTGGTTTCCTTTCCTTCGGAAGTATGCAGTGAAGGATCCTTGGATTCTGGACCCAGTTCCAGACCTCCTGACTCTTCAGTCAGGTCAGGCCCATCCTTCACTGCGAACTCTCAAGCTAACGGCTTGGCTGCTCCTCTTCCGACCTCATTCAGACAGCATATCCTTTCGCCTGAGGTGGTACGGATTCTGTCTTCTTCTCACAGAGCTTCCACTAAGGAGATATATTCTAATAAATGGAAAAGGTTTGCCATTTGGGCCCAGCAGCACAACCTTGACCCTCTGACAGCCCCGGTGTCCGCAGTATTAGATTTTTTGGCAACTCTTTTTAGACAGGATTCCGCTGTCTCCATGCTTAAAGTCCAATCGGCAGCGATTTCTAATTATCATGTTGCCTTTGAGCCTTCACTCATGAGTCATAAGTTGTGTAAGGCCTTTCTTAAGGGAGCTTGGTTGCTTCGCTCCCCGGTGTCGCAACCTGTTTTGCCATGGGATCTGAATGTAGTTTTAGGAGCCTTGACGTCTCATCCCTTCGAGCCGGCGGCCACTTGTGAGCAAAAGTTCTTATCTTGGAAAACTGCCTTCTTAGTAGCTATTACTTCAGCCAGAAGAGTTTCGGAGCTTCAAGCCCTCTCTGTTAAGCCCCCTTATCTGATCTTTCGCAAGGATAGGGTATCTCTAAGACTAAACCCGTAATTTCTTCCGAAAGTTTCTTCTACTCTTTGTCTGCAGCAATCTATAGAGCTACCAGTTTTCTTTCCAAAATTTTCCAACAAGGCAGAATACAGACTTCATCAGTTGGATGTGCATAGACATCTGAGATTTTACTTGGATAGGACACAGCAGCAGAGGAAATCAGACCAGTTGTTTGTGGCCTTTGCAGATAACAGGATTGGCAAAGCAGTAACTAAGACCACTATCGCTAAGTGGATTAGAGACTGTGTTTCATTTATTTATGCATCAACAGGAAGGGACCTTCCATTTCCAGTTAGAGCGCATTCTACTAGGGCTTTGGCAACTTCTGTGGCCTTCCACGCCAGACTGTCGGTAGATGAGATATGTGCAGCGGCCACTTGCTTCTCCACATACTTTTATTTCTCATTACAAACTGGACGTGGCATCTAGAGGTCGGGCGTCCTTTGGTTCCACAGTGCTCAGGAGTGTTTTCCAGTGAGCCTCCCAGGATCTAGGTGCTAAGGACGCTGTCCCATCAGTTATGAATCTAGGCGAGATAGGATCGCATTACATCTTTTAGTTATGTACTTACCATAACGATAGATGTATGTGATCCATCTCGCCTACATTCGTATGTACCCGCCCTCCTTCCCCCTGCCTGTTGGGTCTGGAGGAAACACTATTGTACAGTTGGAGTGGCTCATGTGAGTGAGTTGTTGTGGGGCAAACAAGATCTGGGGGTTTGGGCGTGGTGCATCCTGGGATAAGGGGGTTGGCCCAGCCAATGAGAGACTTCGTGCTAGTGTATCAGCCGAGTCGGAGCCGATTCTCGGCTCCGAGACCATCAGTTATGAATGTAGGCGAGATGGATCACATACATCTATCGTTATGGTAAGTACATAACTAAAAGATTCTGCACAGCCAACTCAGGACCCTAAACCTGGCAGCATGGAGGATAATGTAGCCATACAAACCACACCTCTCAGCAAAGCTGTGATTTATGTCATTTTAGAAGTCAGAAGGCCTAGTACAAGAAAATCCTATGCTGGGAAATGGAAGAGATTTTGTGCTTGGAACCAAGCTCAAGGAACTGATACAGCTGTCCCAAATATTCCTCAGATTTTGCAATACTTAACTGAGATGCTGGATAAAGAGCTATCTTTCTCATCAGTTAAGATCCATGCCTCTGCCATTTCGGCTCATTACAATACAGAGCCACCACTCTTTTCTCATCCTTTATTAAGGCAGTACCTCAGAGGAGCCAAAAACTTAAGGCCTCCAAGGAGACCGCCAATACCTGCATGGGACCTCAATTTTGTCTTGGAAAAACTCACCTTACCTCCTTTTGAGCCAGCTGCTACTGCAAATATAAAATTCTTATCTTGGAAAACAGCTCTGCTCCTAGCAATAACTTCTGCAAGATGAATTTCAGAGCTACAGGCTCTCATGGCCATGGAACCCTTTATCATTTTTTATCCAGACAGGGTCTCTCTGAGAACAAACCCTACATTTATGTCTAAGGTGGTATCCAGTGTAGCCCTTAGCCAAACTATTCATCTGCCAACCTTTTATCCAAATCCACAGAACAAGGGGGAGAAAATTCTGCATTCTTTGGATGTACACAGACAACTTAGATTCTACTTGGACAAAACTAAAGTTTTCAGAAAGACAGAACAATTACTAGTGGCGTATGCCACAGCATCACAAGGAAAGGCCATCTCCAAGCAGACTATTTCAAAGTGGATAGGTCACTGCATTCGTTTCTGCTACTCACAGCATGGCAAACCAGTGCCTAAGGGCATTAGGCCACATTCAACCAGAGCTGCAGCCACTTCTGCAGCCTTTCTTAGGGGAGTACCAACCAAAGACATTTTAGAGGCTGCCACTTGGAATTCAGTGCATACCTTTACAAAACATTACAATCTGCCTCTTTTCTCTAATTCCAGGGCAGGCTTTGCCACTGCAGTTCTGCAGGGCCTCATAGCCACTCCTAATGCTATTTAGCTCCAGCCCCCAACCATAGCTTTGGGACTCAACCCAAATGTAATGACTGCAACAGTGAAACACGAAGAACATAGTACAGTTGTGTACACTTACCATAAATGTAGATGTTCGAGTGTATTCACTGTTGCAGTCCAGGTTACCCACCCGCCATCCCCCTTATTTTTGCTGGAACTTTTCTTTACTTCTCTAATCTATACAACCTAGGTGGTGTATTTGCTTATAGATGAAGGTAAAGCTTATTTCTGGTGCTTGTATGTTTTATTTACATAAATTTAGCCTACCCTTTTGGGGGCACCTGACATCTGGAGCAAGAAAAACTGAATAAAATGGTGTCGGCTGCATCTTTTATACCCCTGACGTCAGGGAAGAGGCGACAACAACTGACGCAGGACCCAAGACTTTGGAATTCAAGCCGACTGAGGGCAACCTGCCAGCAGGATAAGCCAAATGTAATGATTGCAGCAGTGAATACACTCGAACATCTACATGTATGGTAAGTGTACACAACTGTACTTTTTGCCTGTTCGCTCTACATGTGTTGACGAAATCGCATTCGACATAATGCGTTTTCGTTGTACTCATAGGAACCCGAAAGACAATGGGTCATAGTAAAAGGATGAACCACCAGTAAACTACCTAGTAAAAGAACACTGGTCTGTTGAAATAGCTGAAGGATGAAGGGCATTTAATTTCCTTGGTTAAAAAGGTTTGGGTCCTCTCCATTTGAGCAATATGCTTGAAGTTGTACATAACCAACAATTTACATGATTGTATTTGATGAGTCTGGCAGTGGTAGGATGAAGTATTTGGATGTTGAAGATATTCACTGGCAAGTAAGTGTGACAGAGAATGATTTTGTAAATATGATGGAAACATGATTGAACGATACAGACAGTTGTCCACATAACATTGCAAGTGTCTTAAGAAAAGACCTATTTAGGAACACTTTTGAAATACTATTGTTATATATGTATCCACCAAGCTTCCTTTATGTTGGCAAGCTGAAACAAATTTCATACAGTGTTGCAAATGTATGCAACTGCTGCAAGGTGATACTAGCACACACAACTGTATTTTTATCAATAGTCGCCTTAAGAACTTTGGATCATTTGCCAGTTTTCCAGCACACAGTGGTCTTGAAATGTATTCTCATTTTAATAGACTCATGTTTACAGCATAACTGTGACAAACTCTTGCTGTAACAATGCATTAGAATAAGTTTGTGTTTTCAGCTGTCAAACTGCAAATCCCCTCTATAAATGTTATGTTTTCAACCTGAGGATGTCAAGGCTATAAGCTGCTTTTGACTCCTTTAGTTTTATATAGTCTCAGCAGTTGCAGAATACAGAGTGTGGTACCATCCAAGGGCTACTTCAGTCACTGTAATTGGCCTGGGTCCCACACCATCAACTTACTAAATGATTTGTCTCATGTGACGCACTAACATCTTAGCCCAAAAGGTATATTAAGTTATAGTTACATGAATCCGCATCTGTGAGTTTGCTTTTGCTTGGTTGCAGTAACATTATTAGCACAGTCATTAAACTACAGCTATAACTAGATTCATGCTTTGACATTTGACAGCAGACAGAGCAACTGACAGTTCGAAAAGGAAATCAGGAAAAAGTTCAGAAAAATTGTTATTACGAAAAATGAATTACTTGGCTTGCAAAGTTGGAACAAGGGGGTACATACTTCTATGTACAACCTAAGAATCTTGAACCACTCAGGACCTAAACACAAGTCCCACAATCCAAGCTAGGTATCTGTGACCATGCATTCTCAGTTCTTGGGCCCAAACTGTGGGAGTCCCTCCTACCTGAAATTAAAGAGTCATCCTCCTTATTCCAAGTTCCATTCTCTACTAAAATCAAATTTCATTCTGTAAGTGGAATGTACAAGTTGCCCCACATGTTACATCACTTCTGCACTATAACTCATCCACTAACTTCCTTTGTACCTTTTCACAGCTCTCCTTAATTCTAGTGTGATTTATTAAATGTGTTGAAACTGTTTCACATATTACAAAATAATACATTAGAGTTACCATGTATCCAAAGCACTACTTTACCATTGTACTGTTGTACTGTTAGTTATGTTATTGTTCTCATCTATTTCGGATGTCTGGTCAGTTTTTGACCCCAAATTGAGACTGAAATTGGTCAGAATTGATATTCTATATAAATCAACGAATGAATAAATAAATGCATCAGTAGACAACTGTTAACTTGTCCGAAGACCCTTGCCAGCACCAACCCCGGTAATATAAAAACAATTGCTAGGAATTGAATATATTCTAAAGTATTATACAAGGTGCAGTTCAAAGAGCAACATACGTTAACATTACCATTATAGAATGGAGACATCATACAATCAGCAAGAAAGGAGAGTAGTATTGCTGGAACACAATTCATCCTCAGGTCTTAGTGAGTACCTTCACATGCTGCTACCTGTTTTCATAAAATCTCACTAAGACTACATTGATATATAAACTGTATCTTGTATAGCATGTATCATGGAGAGAGTTAGGTTAAAAAATAAAAAAGACAGTTGGGTGGACATGTCCCAGCATAAAAAAAAGTGCCCAATACTTGGCATATGCACTGGTAAAAATGGCAGTGTGTGTAGAATTATCAAGACACAGAAACATTCCTACAACGGGCTTAAGCCAGGTTCAGAAGGGAGGATGCTCCCCCCCTCCTTTGTAGAAGGAAGTAGTAGCCCACAAAAAACACAAAAACTGGCAGGCCATAAAAAGAGCAATAAAGATGACAGAGTGGACTATTGAGGATAAGAAAGAAAGTATGTATTGTTACTCTTATGCAAGAATTCTAGAATTTCCAGATAGAAGATATTAAGAAAGACTGAGAGAGAAATTAGAGGAAAGGAAAATATTTGCACAAAAAAAACTGTCAGAAGCTTCAAATACAAATTTGCAGTCATTAAAACAGCAGATCCATTAAAAACATTACATAGACAAAGAAACTTTGAGCCGCCTGGAAAAAAGTGACAAAATTGCAAAAATATAAAGAACAGAAACCCAGAGATTTTTTGAAGTATATTTATTTATTTATTTTATTTGCAGTTTGTTGCCAGGATGGTCCATTGGGCCACTAGGAGCCTGTTTTCAATGGAGTTCTGGGGAAAAAAGCTCCAGTACATGAATCAAAAACAATTTGAAGTTAATTACAAAGCAATTATAACAATAGATAATGTAGTAATACCCAAAAATGGGAAAAATACAAAAAAACATGCATACATGAAGAAGAAAATACTGTGATTAAACAATTTAATTTAGGTACAAAGTTTGTTGGTTGCAATAGGTGCTTATTACATACAGTGTTGTGCAATTATATTTATATGCAAGTGTATGGATATAGTAGATGCTTATTGGAGTAAAGCAATAATAGTAGGATGTTTGGATGCTTATTTCAGTGTTATACAATTTTGTATATATACAGGTGTATGAGTACAATAGGTGCTTATTGCTGTTAAGTAATAATAGTAGGATGTTTGGAGGTCTGCTGGATGTAGGGGATTAGGATTAAAAAACAAACGTGGACATGGCAAGGAAAAAGAGATCTGATATGGTGCAATATTTGTGTGAAGGAGAAAACCAAGCTAATAATACAAAAAAAGCAACTCCAAAGATATTTGAAGAGAAGTACAGGCAAGGGTACCCAGATGTGGAAAAATTCACTTTACAAAAAATAAAATAAAAGCAAGGAGTGAACATTGAACAGAGCATTAGAAAGGTGTAAGTTAAACAAACAGAAACTGAAGTTATGGATTACCTGCAAAGTGAAAGATGTCGTGTAGAAAATCCATCATAGGTAATGTGATAGATTGACGGAACAACGAGTTCCCAAACTGTGGAGAAACAGGCAGAACGGGAGACATTTGATAACTCACTTGCCACATGATGATGCTCAGTAGCCTTCAGTAGGAAACTGATACAAAAGTTAATTTGGAGCAGCACAGCATGGGAAGGAGTTGGAAACACTGACAATTCTGACACAGGCAATGTTGTGGAGTGATGGACCAAAAAGTTCCCATATGAAGGAGCAGCAGATGATGCAGGATGCAGCTGAAGAGGATATGTCACAGAAAGATGTTCTGAAATTTTAAGTTGAACCCCCACAGAACAGGGAGCATTAACAATGCTCTCAGTTTAAAAGAAAATGATCTAAGAGAAGACTTGTTTGATTTAATAGTGATGGATAGTCATATTAAGATCAATGAAAGAAGTAGATTACAGAACGTAAATAAGATAAAATGTTAGAAGTTTGATAAAACAGATCAAGACTGTTAGTAGAAATTCATGCAATATGATGGAATTAAATAATACCATGTTACCATGCAGATAGATTAATAGCAGATAAAGTCTTAGCAGAAAAACAGAAGGGCAATTAATGTAAGGAGGGAAAAAAGTAAAATACCATCATAGAAGCACTGAAAAGAGAAAACTGTAAAGCAATTAAGACAATAAGTGTCAAATAAATTGCAAGACTTGGTAAAATCAATGCACAGTATCAGAACAGACTAGGGTCTATCTCTGTCGTACACTACTGAAAATAATGAACTAAAGATATGAATCAGACAAAACAACTTAGAAGATATGCAGACACACACACACACACACACACAGACATATATATATATATATATATATATATATATATATATATATATATATACATATATCAAAAAATAAAAAGTACAAAATAAGCAGTGACGACCCAAAAAAGTTTCGTACAGTACTGGGAGACAAAGCGGTAGTAATAGAAACACCACCAAAAAAAAGAAATAGACACATTTTGGAGAAAAAAATATGAAAAACCATGTGGAAGATAACAAAGATACTGCATGAATAGAACAATTGAAAGAAACAGTAAGGAGTTCATATATACAGGATATGAAATGGTATGAAGTAACAGCTACAGAAATGTAAACAAAATTAAGAAAAGCTCTTAACTTCAACCCCCCCAGGCCTAGATACTAACTTCTGGCTAAAAATATTAACATCTTTAAACAAAGATTTAGCCCTGAGTAACAGTTACTTACATGCACATCTTGAGCAGACACCAACCTGGCTAACAACAGGAGAAATGACACTTCTCCTTAAGTGTTAACCTGTAATCTGTCTTAAAAACTATAGACCAATAACTTGCCATCTGACAACGTGCAAACTATATACTGGAATTGATATAGACCGAGTTTATAGTCATTTAGAAAAAATAACTCAGTCGTGACAATAGAACAAAAAGGTAACAAAAGAAAGTCATATGGAACAATGGATCATTCGTTGCTAAGTAAAAACAAAATTGAGAATTGCATAAGGTGGAAGAATCTAAGCATGGCATGCATGCATTACAAAAAAGCATTTGACAGCTTCCCACGTCCTTGAATAAAGGAGTACTTACAGATGTACAAGATGCATCCTACATTGATCAGTTACATTACAGTGAGTAGGAAACAGTCCAAAAACCAAAAAACCTTGGAATAGCAGCTAAACGGATCCTAAAGGAAACCAATGAAGTAAAACCAAACAAACCACGGATCTGAAACGTCACACAGTCACACTTTATTAAAAACAGCACAGGACAAAAAAAAAAAGTTTTCAAGTCAAATAGACTTTCTCAATGCTCATAAAATGTGTTAACCATACAACTTAAATACACTTAAAATTGCACTGCCATCCTATCAAATCAGATGACATCATAATTAAATAATAAAATAATAATTTAAAGTGCTGTGTCATCTGTTTGCAGCAGATGCATGTTAAAGTATTGCTAACCATTATTTAAAAATACTAAATTACACAAAAATTCTCTGTACTATAAAACACTAACTGGTAAAACACATTGATTTTACATAGCTAAACTATTATTATATACAATAATATTTGTGTTTTAGTATAGGCTTAAGACTATTCATTATATTTATACCAGGGGTACTGGGGGGGGGGGGCACGTCAGCTCTGAAGTAACTATTTGACTCGAAAGCTTTGCATTTTTTTGTGTTTGTGTGTACTGCTTTTAATAAAGTGTGACTACATGACCTTTCAGATACTTGGTTTGTTTGGTTTGACTATGAAACATTGGCAAATGAATTTGCAGTTAAGCTATGACAAAGGGTAAATTACTGTCCCAGGGATCAAATTCAAAGGGGGATATTTCAGGGTGATTCTTTGTCACCGCTGGAGTTTTGTCTTGCCATTAACTCCCATTAAGCTGTTTACTTAACAGACTAGGTCATGGTTACAATTTGGCACCCAGAAAACAACCTTGCTTAAAGACTTCGCATCTGCTTTTTTGTATAGTTTATCAGATGAGGAGTTGAAAGCAGCACAACTGCAAATGATTAAAACTTTCTCACAAGATGTAAGAATATCATTTGGTTTTGATAAATGTGCAAAAGCAATGTTTGAAACAGGAAAGTTGCAGTACCAAGAAAATAATCTGGAACAGGAATGTGATATCAAGGAATTTGAGCAGGATGGAGTGCATAAATATTTGGGAACTGATGAAGGATTGGCAAAACTTGAACAAATGTGAATAAAACCAATCTTGAAAACAGCCTTGACATCTAAGAATAAAGTCAAAACTGTAAACCAGTTTGCTGTTCCTGTTTTAAATTGCAGATGTTCATCGTGCATACAGCTGCAGTCATAACAGATGGGTTATCCTGCCATCAGGCGGGTCCTCGGTCGGCCGAATTCCAAAGTCTAGGTCCAGCGTCGGTTGTCGTCGCTTCTTCCCTGACATCAGTCTGGCAGGGGTATAAAAGAGGCAGCTGACGCCATTTTCTTCAGACTTTCTTGCCGCGCGGTGCCCGAAGCAGAAGCAGTTCGCAAGTGCCGGTCGGCCAGCTCCTGAGATTTACGAAAGTATTTCAGCCGAAGTCTTCTTGAAAGCTAAGTACCCCATTGGGGAAACTTTTCTTGCCTCAGACCGACGTCAGACAAAGTTAATAATTGCATTTCATGTGGGAAGCAAATACCGCATAAGGATTTCCACTCTTTCTGTATACCTTGCTTAGGCCCAGACCACGACGTCTCGGCCTGCCGTTTTTGTGCTAGATTCAACAAGCGCACTATTAAGCGTCGGGCGGAGTTCGCCCTTCACTTTTTTGGCAAAAAATTTAATTATATTAAGTCGTCGGATACTCCGACTCCAGTTTTGAGCAAAAAATGCAAAGATAAGGACCGACATACGAGGTCCGCACCACCTACTGAAACCACGCTAAGACCGACTACCGGTTCTCTGGTACTCAACGAGGCGCCTACGCAGCCCCTGAGTACCGATGACAATGCATTACCGGTGTCTTCAGTACCCGAGGTCGCAGGCTTCTCGGCCTCCATTCCTACTACAGATACTGACTCCACTCCTGGCGGGGAAACTCAGAACTTAGACAGGCCTGCCATTTCTCAAGGGGTCTTCAGGCCTTCCTCCTTCTCTATTAAAGCCTTCACTAAATCTAAAGCAGCCATGAAAACCAAAAAACAGGTTCCTCAGACCCCCTCTCAAGGCACCATGCCTAAAAAACACATGCTTAAAATGGCTGAGGATTTGATTACTCTTATCAGGGGTTCTCAACCCCCCTCTGACAAAAGGCCCAGATTAGAGGAAGACTACCCTTCCTCAGATCAAGCTTCTATTACCTCAGAACTATCTGAGGACCGGGATTATGCCTATTCTCCATTCGAAGACTCTGATGTGGAGGAGTCTATTCCCTCGGTCTCCCCCCCTGAGGACTTCTCTTTTAGGGAAACCCTGCATACACTGAAGGAACACTTTCACTGGGAAGGCCAAGATTACTCAGATTCCAAGAAAAGGCTCAGGGAATTTCTTCTGCTCCCCCAGCATAGGCCTCTGGCTATCCCTCCTGTTTTAGATATATTGGATGATGTGTACACAGACGCCAGCCTTAATCCAGATTCTTTGCCTCCAGCTCCTGTTAAACCAGACAGGTATTACCGGGTTCCTGATTCTCACCAGTTCCTATATAAAAGCCATACTGCTGACCCAGAAACAATTTCACATGGTCCCAAGGGAATTAAGGCCTCTATTGCTAAAAACCCATTACCTTCAGAGAGAGATTCCAGAGCTTTAGAAAGGTGGGGGAAAAAGGTGTACACCTTGGCCACTTTAACCATGAGGGCATTAAACTGTCAGTTCCATATGTTAAAGTATCAATGGTTTTTGATATCTCAGCTGAAAAGCAAGATGACACAACCAGAACAACCAGATTTAAAAGAGTTGCAGGATTTGTTGCATGGTGCAGAGCAAGTGGGTAAACATACCTTGCAGTGTGGTTTTGATGCTTTAGAGGCCTCATGTAGAGCTGCTGTTACGGGGTCTGTTATATGTAGGCATGCTTGGCTCAAAGAGCAAACCTTACCAGATCATGTCAAAGCTAAATTATTAGATGCACCTCTTCAAAAAGATGTATTGTTTGGTGTTAAAGCTGAGGAGGTGCTAAAGAAAATGGAGGAAAAAGCGAAATCAATGCAAACAGTGAAAGATTTCCTGCAGGTACAGCCTCCACGTTTCAGCAGAAACTGGCCTTCAGAAAATGGTCCTTTCCAGCCACGGACAGACCTCAAAGGGGCAGATACAGGCGTCCAAGGGGTAGAGGGCAACCTCATGGATCTTTCAGAGCCAGACAGTGGCAAGCACCAACCCCAAGAGGTGGAGAAGATAGATCGCAGTCTTTTAGAAAACAGACACAATGACTTCCCCCTACACCTGCCAAGCAAAGCTTTAATGGCAGCACCTTTGGGCGGAAAACTGACATTATTCTCAAAAAATTGGCATATTGTTACAAAAGACAAATGGATTCTGGACATTATAGACAGAGGCTACAGGTTCCACTTTCACACCCTTCCAAAAATGAGAGGCATGCCAAACCTGCCACAAAATCAAAGGGCAGAGGCACAAAAACAAATTTCAGCTCTCATGGACATGAAAGCAATTCAAGAGGTACCTGCAAAAGAACAAGGTCAAGGGTTTTATTCCAGACTATTCCTGGTACCAAGGAAAGACAAAGATTGGAGACCTATCTTAGACCTATCCTTCCTAAACACATATCTACAGGTGCCAAAATTCAAGATGCTTCTTCCCATGCTGGGCAAGGAGTCTTGGCTGGTAACATTGGACCTCAAGGAGGCATACCTGCATGTCCCTATCAGACAAGATTGCAGAAGATACCTCAGATTTCTTGCAGGTTCAACCCATTACCAATTCTCTGCATTGCCCTTTGGCTTATCTACTGCGCCCAGAGTGTTTACGAAATGCCTGGCATCAGTAATCGCCTTCTGCAGACTACAAGGGATACAAATCTACCCATATCTGGACGACTGCCTGATCCAAGTGGACAGCAAGGACATACTACTGCAGCACCTGGCGTTTGTAATAAAACTGTTGAACTTCCTGGGATACACAGTCAACAAAAAGAAATCAAAACTAATACCCTCTCAACAAATAATTTTCCTGGGTGCCAGCTTGGATACAACCACCCAGATTGCCTACCTCACGCCAGACAAGCAAGGGCAACTGTCTCAGTACTTCAGAAAAATGGCAACTTACACCAGGCTAACTGCAAGGAAAGTCCTGCAGGCTCTGGTATTCATGGCATCTTGCATCCTACTTATCCCATGTGCAAAGCTGCATATGAGGAAACTTCAATGGTACCTAAAAAACTTATGGTCTCAACACAGCCACAGCTTGGAAGCAATTATACCACTCATTCCATGCCTTCAAAAGGAATTTACGTGGTGGGCTCAAGCTTGCCAAAGAAACACAGGTTTTACTTTCAGTGTACTTCAAGCAACTCATATCATCACAACAGACGCCTCAGACTACCCCTGGGGAGCACACATGACAGATCAGTGCATCCAGGGAAAATGGACCCGAAAAGAGAAGCACCTTCACATCAACCAAAACGAAATGCTAGCCGTGCAAAAGGCTATTATGACCTTCAAAGACCTACTGCATCCAGGCCAGCTATTGATAAGGACAGACAACACCACAGTGATGTGGTACATTAACAAACAGGGGGGAACTCATTCATACCCCCTGTGCAGACAAGCCATGACCCTATGGAACACAGCACTGGAATTGCAAATTCAACTACAGGCACAATTCCTGCCAGGGAAGGAAAACACACTGGCAGACAACCTAAGCAGAAATATGACAGATCGACACGAATCGAAGTTTCATCCTCAAGTTTTCACAAAGATAACTCAGGCATGGGGACAGCCAGACATAGATCTTTTTGCTACCCACAGAAATTGCCAGTTGAAAAAATTTTGTTCAAGGACCTATCATCCACAGGCCTGGAAAGTGGACGCACTCTCCTTCAATTGGGCAACATTGACAGTCTATGCCTTCCCACCTCTTCCTCTGCTGCCCAAAGTTCTATTAAAAGCCAGAGCAGAGAGGCCGAAAATGATTCTCATTGCTCCAGACTGGCCAAGACAACACTGGTATCTGCTCCTGAAGAGCCTGACACATTCCCCACCATGGATCCTACCTCTAGTCCCTCTTCTGTTGTCCCAGCACAACTACAAAACCCTTCACAGCCATCTCAAAACTCTAAATCTAGCTGCATGGAGAATTCCTTGATTTCCCAACAGTTTCTCCTCTCCAAGGAGGTACAGGATGTCATCTTGGAGGCCAGAAGAC
Source organism: Protopterus annectens (assembly GCF_019279795.1). Taxonomy (NCBI): domain Eukaryota; kingdom Metazoa; phylum Chordata; order Ceratodontiformes; family Protopteridae; genus Protopterus; species Protopterus annectens. The sequence goes on from NC_056745.1 coordinate 1,121,721,844, forward strand.
CTTCTACTAGAAAGGCCTACTCCGCCAAAAGGAAACTATTTTGTGCTTGGAATCAAGAAAAGGGACAGAATCCTTGGGTAATAAATATACCTCAAATTTTGCAGTACCTAGCCGAGATGTTAAACAATGGACTTTCCTTCTCCTCCAAAAAGATCCATGCTTCAGCCATTTCTGCACAATACAACACAGATCCTCCATTATTCTCTCATCCTCTCTTAAGGCAGTTCCTCAGAGGGGCAAAGAATATAAAACCCCCAAGGAAACCACCAGTCCCTGCTTAGGACCACAGCTTCGTATTGGAAAAGCTGACCCTTCCTCCCTTCGAGCCAGCTTCTTCAACAGAATTACAGTACTTGTCATGGAAAACAGCCTTTCTTCTGGCTATCACCTCAGCACGCAGGGTTTCGGAGCTACAGGCCCTCATGGCTGTGCAACCATTCATCATTTTCCATCAGGACAGAGTTTCCTTACGAACCAACCCTACCTTTATGCCAAAGGTAGTATCCAGTGTAGCTTTGAATCAGACTATCCACTTACCTACCTTTTGTCCTAATCCACAAAACAAAGGGGAAAGACTACTACATTCCTTGGACATTCACAGACAACTTTGTTACTATTTAGACAGGACAAAGCCATTCAGGAAATATGAGCAACTCTTTGTGTCCTATGCTGCAGGTGCTCAAGGAAAGGCTATTTCCAAACAGACAATTTCAAAATGGATAGCCCATTGCATACGCTTTTGTTACACATTTCATGGAAAAACTGTGCCTGCATGCATCAGATCCCACTCCACCAGAGCCACAGCTACCTCTGCAGCCTTCCTCAGGGGGGTCCCTACCAAGGACATTTTGGAAGCAGCCACCTGGAGTTCAGTGCACACTTTCTCCAAGCACTATCACCTCCCACTATACTCAAAATCTAGAGCGGGCTTTGCCACAGCAGTCCTGCAAGGCATCCTAGCCCCTCCTAGTTCCACTTAGTGCCTACCACCCTTACTTAGCTTTGGGATTCTACCCATCTGTTATGACTGCAGCTGTATGCACGATGAACATAGTACAGATTTGTACCTACCATAAATGTAGATGTTCGAGTGCTCATACAGCTGCAGTCCAGGTTTCCCTCCCTCCATCCCCTCTTAGGACAGACCTTATGACAAACACTTTTCATATAACCTTTTTGGGGTATTCTTTTATGGTGTATTTGCTTGCAACTACTGTTTTTGATTTATCAACATTGCATTTTTGCATAACATTATGTTTGCCTTCCTTCTGGGGGCACCTGACATCTGGGGCAAGAAAAACTGAAGAAAATGGCGTCGGCTGCCTCTTTTATACCCCTGCCGCACTGACGTCAGGGAAGAAGCGACGACAACCGACGCCGGACCTAGACTTTGGAATTTGGCCGACCGAAGACCCGCCTGACGGCAGGATAACCCATCTGTTATGACTGCAGCTGTATGAGCACTCGAACATCTACATTTATGGTAGGTACAAAACTGTACTTTTTGGTGTGTTTGACTGGCCCTAAAAGGTATTGATCATTTGGACAGGAAAACAAGAAAAAATGCTTCATGCTTATCAGGTGATATATAAAAATCAGTGTATACCAAGATTATATATGCCTCTGTCTGAAGGAGGTATGAACCTCCTCAAAATTTATTACAAGTATAAATCTGCAGTTGTGGAACTGCATATATATCTGCTGATCTCATCAGATCCAAACATAGTGAAAGTTTTAAAACGTGAGGAGAGGAAATCTAAGATATGACCTCTCTGATTAGTTTGTCAGAAGCATTCCAGTGTCAAATGAGAATGGAAACCAAAACAAAAGTAGACAAAAATCAGACAGTAACTGAATGTGCCAAAAAAAAAGAAGGGTCATATGAGAAGGAAAGAAATGTGGAAAAGCCATAAATATAGTAACAACTTCATGGGTTCATGGGTGTGTAGTAGGCTAATGGCCCTGGAGCCTTTACGAGCCAAGCCCATAGGATTACCCTAGCATCGTGCCACCTGACCTTAGTTTCCAGTGCCTCTGTCGAGTAGAGCCACTGGAGTAATAGATTTCCTGGAACAACCTCATGTTGATCAGGATTTGAAGCAGGAATGGTTAAGGAGAGTTGAGTTGAAACCAAAAGACAAACAGTTAATAGTGGCAGCCCAGGATAGTGGACTACATGTATATGTCGGTTTACAAAATCCATTGAACAAGTGAACGAAACAGACAAATGTAGGTTTTGTAAAAAATAATTGGAAACAGTTGTTGGATGTGATACGGTCATGTATACTGAAAGGCACAGTAATTTGACAAAACTGTTTCTTTGGGGGTTCTGCAAACATTACAATATGGAAGTAGCTGCAAAGCATTGGAAATCTGAACCACAAACCGTTGTAGAGAATGGTGAAATGTACATCATATGGTTTCACCCATTGCCAGCAGTTCAAAAATTAGATGCGAGAAAAACAGATATAGTAGTCCATGAAAAAAAGACAAATTGAAATTTGTACACCTAGTGATTATAGTGTCTTACACACAGAAAGATACAAAGTCATAAAATATCAGGACTTGAAGGTAAAAACAGAGCAGTGTGGAAGAACAATACCCAGTCAGTTCCAATAGTAGTAGGAGCAATGGGTCTAATAAAAAGGAGTCTACAGTCATACTTAGATATGCTACCAGTACATGTAACTCTGAATGAATTGCAGGAGGAGTCAGTTCTGGGCACATTGCGGGTGCTGCGAAGAGCATTTTGGCTAACATCAAAGATTGAAACAATACTAATTTTTTGAATTGTAATTATACCCAGATATACGAATGGGGTCAATTTCCAACATTATATTAGAAACTCCAAAGACTTGAAGTTAAACCCAGAGAAATATTTGCAAAAGAAAACTAACGATTTTGTACAACTAGACCATTCCATCCCCCAGCCATCAGTGAGTGATGATGTCAAGTGATTAAAACACTTGACAGCTCCGCATGGCACACAGTAAGGCAGAAAGGTAATAACGGATGTGTGAATGCACAGACAAACATAAGTTCAGACATTTATAAAATTAAGATTATCAGAAATTCAATGCTATCATACTTGATGAGGAATGCAATTAAACTAATGTGACATTCATTAAAGCAGCATCAGGCATTAGTGTTATTTCTTTGTTTTGCATAAAGACCATGTAGACCTGGCTGTTCCACTTAATTACTACTAATTTTGTTGCAATATGTACTGTATATGTAACATGTGCTCCAATTGTAAGGAATAAGTAATTGAATAGGCCCACTGTTAACACTGAAGTGCCCAACAGCATCAGTGTACATATATGCAACCCTACACATAAATATAACACTCTAAGAAAAGTAAGTTATGAGTATGTTAACAGTAGAGTATCAAAAATGGGAAATGCATCATAGTCTTATCAACATAAACATCTGGCCTGCCACACCAAAAATGGGAAAAGAAACAGACTGGATAACCATGTCCTTCCAGAGATTCAGCATTCTGGGAACAATGGGGTGCAATCAGAACCAGTGGTACAGGGGAGATTATATACAAGGTGTAATAGCAGTAGTACTCATGGCTGTATTTATGTGAAATGGTGCCCTGGGCAACATTGTCCTAAACCCAGCCTTGCTCATGGTTCTCTCTGCACACAGATCACATTGCCTGCCTATAGACCCCTATTACAGCTTTAGCACATCACCCAAATTGATTTTTCTCTGCCTTTTCTGAAATTTTGGTGTTGCTCAGTTGCTTTCTCCTGCATCCTTTTAACATGTCTTTCTTCGACCAGACAACAGACACAATAAATGAATTATGCTAACGTCATAGAGGTGTCTGCTGGGCATTTTACAATTTCCCTCATCATTTTGATTCAGTGTAGCACTGCAGCATGTGCTGCAGCGACACAAGTAAACAGCCCTTATGCTCACAGATAATTATTTCTTAATCCATTTATAAAATGCAGTATACTTAAATATGGAGGCTTCTCTCAAAAAAACATACTGAGCAACAATTCTGTCACTGTCTCCAATAACCATAAATAAATTGTCTTATACCGAAGTAATGACACTTTTGAAAAAGTCTTGTAAATGCACAAAGACTGTATGCCACTGGAAATATAAGAACGACTTGTTAATGTTTTATAAATCAGTTACTCTTTACTCAGAATTAAACATTTTCCTTGGAAAATAAGTGTGACAGGGAATGATTTCCTAAATATGGTGGCGGCTTGGGCAACACAGGATAATGTTGAACTGTCTTTCAGGTTCCATGATTCCCATTATCTCAAATGTATCTAGTAGGTATAACTTAAATCTCAAGTCCAGTACAGGATCACATTAAAGTATGTATACTTAATGACAGAAGCCTCAAAAAAGCTGAATTATGTAGCAGTAAGTTCACACTTATAATACCATGATCACTGCACGTTATTTGTGTTGAAACCTGACGCAAAGTAACTGCCATTTCCGTAAGAACACAAGCAATACCCTGGGAGGAATCTGAAACGTGTTATTCTGAATATACATTATAATTAATTTTCTAACTAGTATTGTTGAGTCAATATTATTACGATCTTTTTCTGGTAAATTTACATCCCCAGCCACTACTATTTTTCCGTCTTGTGTTTCATGCAAGAAATGTATGAATTCCTCTAGGTTGTCAACACTTGACTTTATTGGCATGTAGACTTCAATAGTTGTTACCTGTTACAAGGTTGTCTTTGTTGTCACAGTTACTCTGTTCCACAACTATCTTTAATCCCTATCATAACAATTCTACCTGATTTTTTGTTACGTTGTCTGGTACAGTAAAAACAGTTTTCTACCCTGACACAACTGGCTTCCAGTCATTGTCCTTTAATCGTGTTGCAGAAATAATAACATCAGTCTTGTGAGAATGTACCAAATTTTACAATAAAAAATGTTAATAATCTGCCTAGCATCAACAGCCAGCTCAGATATATCAAATGTTGCTATCTGTGAACTGTTAAAATTTATGACCTGGCAAAAATCCTGCCTTGGGTTAGTCAAATATTGCAATATATCTGTTGCAAAAATTGTGTTCCTTTGTCTTGACCAGTGCACGCCACCCTATCTAAATACATATGTAACCTAAATTAGACTTGGTTGTTGTACACATTTCCATATTTTTAAATGGGACAATTCTTTCGTGTAAGTATTGATCCAAAAATATTTTGATTCACACTGATTTAAGTCTCCTTTCTGAATGTGAAAAGTATGTGCTGACACTTATGCAAGCTATGCAGACAGCTGTAAGTAATTCATAAAATTATCACTCTAACCTACTGCACCAGTTGTGTCAGTCACACTAAAACCCTGGATTTCCACATTAATATAACAGTGGAAATCAGAGGTAAAAAAGAATGTATAAATCAGAGTAAATCATTTCTTACTAAGCAGTTGCATAACAAATCACACACCAACACTGGATTGTTTCAGATAAGTTGTGGACTGTTGGCTACAGTCTTTGTGAATCTGTAGCAGAGTAGGCACCTTGGGATTGAGCGAGTTTATCTGCACTTTGTACCATTCTTAAAAAAAAGAGTGAAAATGGGAGGGGAAGAAAATATAAATCAAAATAAATTGTCTGTCTTTAAAATTATCCCTTTCTACCTAGAAACAGTGAAAATCAGGAGCAAAAAATATAAATCTAACTAAATGTACTGTTACCAAGCAGTTGAACAGTAAATCACAAACACTAGTGTATTTCACATTAGCTCTTGATTGCCCTGTCCACAGTTTGTGCATTATGGTTTTGAGACCACTATCATTAAGCTCTTTTATTGCCATCTTAGTACCCATCTCGAAAAACTGACATGCATGTTTATCCAGCCAAGTACATGTGCAATTTATACTTGAGTTACCTTGCCCATTACATGCGTAATAGACCTGATCCTTACACAGCTATGGTAGACAGTGAACCAAATACCAATTCATGAGGCAAAAAAGTAAGCTAATCAGATGAGTGCCCATTATAAATGTAGCAGTATAGTTTTGTGCCTTTAGCAATTATAAAATCACCTATCTCACATATATAGAAAATGCAAAAACAAACACATAGCAGATGTCATTTTCCTTCTGCTAGTTTCAGAACATGAATGCAATATTTTGCACAAAAGGCTACAGGCCACAGCTACAAGACTTATAAATAAGTTGCAAAATGGCAAGATTAAACAGAATTCAGGTTGTACTGTAAGGTAAAAGCTGCATCAAACAACAAATTACCTGGGTAAAAAAATCACAGACCTGAAGAATGATGTGACTCAGTACCAAGCGTGGCATGTTTTGAGGTACATGGTATGGAACATCAAGGAAAGTGTACAAACTGTAACATGGTATGCCCTTCACTAAACTTCAGTGTATTCACTTCACTGTGCATAACCACAGTCTACAGCATTCAGAGTCATGTGATCCATACAAAAGCCATATCATAGGTAGATACTAGGCTATTGGCCCAAGGGCCTAAGTAAGCCTAGCTAACAAGGTTCCCTGGCTTACGCCACCCAAGAAATTATTTTCCTGTGCCCCTGTCAAGCAGAGCCACAGAAGTGATCCCCAGAGAGTATTTCCTATTTCCCATCCACTCATCAAGATATTTCTTGAAGAGTGCTAATGAGGAACTTGCATGACATAGATGAGTAGCTTATTCCAGAGTATGGGAAGTCTCTGGGACAGTAATCTATCCCTCTAGCATGTCCTGTTTATTGTGGTGACAAGGTTTAGGTCCCCAGAGCGTGTAGCTCGGAGGGATTGGGATTTCTTTAGGTCCAGCATGTCCACCAGCTCTGGGTTTGACATAGCTTTATATGTTAGGCAGAGATCACCTCAGAGTAGGCGATATGCTACGGAGTAAAGCTGGAGTTTTTTGAGATGGTCAGTGTAGGGCATATGTTTGAGGCCAGTAATCTTCTTTGTGAGGTACATCTGTGGCCTTTCCAGCTGCTGCAGATGTCTTGTGAGGTACATTCCAAAAGGGGCGTTGTACTCTATAATGGGTCTAATGAGTGTTGAGTAGAGGAGAACAATGACCTCTTTTTTCCTGGGTGAGAACCCTTTTGTGATGAGGTGTGCCACGTAGAAGAATTTCCTGATTACTGTGGCGATGAGATTATCAAAGGAGAGACTACTGTCCACCTAGGTCCCAAGGTCTCTTATCACACATTCAGCGTTAAGCAGACTGCCGCCTATGTAGTAGTTCATGGGTAACAAGTTTTTACCAAAGGGGATGACAATGCACTTTTTGGCATTGAGCTTGAGGCCAAGGCTCTGACGCCACGCATCTGTCTCAGTGAGGCCCTTCTGTACGATATCCACATCATTTGGGGAATCGACTATGGCTCCTAGTTTGCAGTCATCTGTGAACTTCATTAGCCAAAGGCCTTCTGTGTTAGCCTGTACTTCAGAGAAGTAGATACCAAACAGGATTGGTCCCAGGACTGAACCTTGTCTTACTCCACTTGTCACTGGTTTGAAGTCAGATTTGGAGTCTGAAACTTATACAGTGTGAGTTCTGTCAGTGAGCCATTTGGCAACCCATCTTATGACGTAAGGATTTATACCTAGATGTTCTTCGTGTTTCACTGTTGCAGTCATCACACTTGGGTTATCTGCCTGCAGGAAGCCCTCAGTTGGCCCGAATACCAGAGTCGTGGGATTTCTGCATCAGATGCTGTCGCCTCTTCCATGATGTCAGGTCGTCAGGGGTATAAAACATGCAGCTGACACCTTTACATCAGCTTTTCTTGCCGCACGGGAGCCCAAAGAAGAAGCAGTTCGCAAGTGCCAGTCGGCCACTCCCTGAAATTTTTGTTTTTCGTGTTTCAAACCTGAAGTCTTCTGCAGCTAAGTACCCCATTGGGGATTCTTTTTTCTTGCTCTAACCGATGTCAGAAAATGTTAACAATTGTCTTGCCTGTGGAAAGCAAATACCTCACAGAGATTTTCATTCTTACTGCCTCACCTATTTAGGCCCGGACCACGACGTCCCTCACTGTCTGTTTTGTGCCTTGTTTAACGCCCGAACTATTCATCGTCGGGCTGTCTTTGTTGCTAATTTCTTTCACTCTTGCTCTCCGTATTCCGAAATGGCTTCGGTAAGCCATCTGACTACCGCTCTTACGAAAAAAAGTAAGGATAAAGATAGAGATAGACGGCATAGGTCCAAAACTGCCGATGATGCTTCTGTTAAGCTAGTCGCCAGTCCATCGGTACTCAGTGAGGTGCCTTCGCAGCCCCTGATATCCGCTTCTGCAGATTCGCAGGCCTCTGCAGACACCCATTTGGAGTCCAGTATGCCGTGAGATGCTTCTTCGATTACGAAACCCGCAGATGTCTCTACCTTGGTTACGTCTAGAGCCGCTGTGCTGGCACCGGCTTCTAAGGGTGTATTCTGACCTTCGTATTAAACTGACTACTTCGTTTCAGACTAAAACGACTGATTTTCTCAGGCCCAGAGTTCGCACTATGCCTAGAAAACCAACGACCAAAACGCATCCTCAAGCTCCCATGCCACAGAAACAAATGCTTAGAATGGCTGAAGACCTTCCCCCTCTAAAAGACAAAGAATTGATTTCCCTTCTGATTCAACAGACCATGAGTCTGATGACTCTGCTCCCTCTGATTACCAGGACTTACCCTTATCTACCTATGAGGATTCAGATGCAGAGGATTCCATTCCCTCTGCTTCCCCTCCAGGGGACTTTTCTTTTGGTGAAACCTTGCATACCTTAAGAGAGCATTTCTGCTGAGAATGCCAGGACTACCCACAGTCCAAAAAGAGACGCAGAGAATTTTTAGACTTGCCTCAGCACAGGCCTCTAGCTATACCTCCTGTCCTGGATATTGTAGATGATGTTTTCATGGAATCCAGTCTTACTCCTGATACTTTACCACCAGCTCCTAGAAAGCCTGACAGGTCCTACAGGGTACCTGACTCACAAATGTTTCTTTAAGAATCCCACTGCAGATCCAGACCTTTTCCCAGGGACCTAAAGGTATTAAGGCTACTACAGCCAAAATTCCTACCCCTTCAGACAGGGATTCAAGGGCTTTGGACAGATGGGGCAAGAAGGTATATACCTCTGCAACTCTTGCCATCAGGGCATTAAATTGCCAGTTTCACATGTTGAAGTACCAGCAGCATATTATGGAACTAATTAAACAAAAATGCTGTTGCTTCCAGATTTTGCAGAAAATAAAGATTTACAAGAGTTAATGCATTTTGCAAACCAAGTCAGTAAACATACTTTGCAATGTGGTTTTGATGCCTTAGAAGCATCTTGCAGGACTGCTGTCACTGGGTCTGTACTGAGAAGGCATGCCTGGCTGAAGGAACAAATCTTGCCAGACCATGGCAAAGCAAAAATTACTAGATACTCCATTAAACCAGGAACGTTTGTTTGACACAAAAGCAGAAGAGGTTTTTAAAAAGATGGAGGAAACCGCTAAATCTATGTAAACTGTTAAAGATTTCTTACATGTACAGCCATCTAGATTCAGTAGGCATTGGCCTTCAAAAAACTGGTCCTTTCCAGTCCCTACCAAGTCTTCTCAGCCCAAACCAGGGGCAACAGACCACTAAGACTACAGTCTCAGGGTACACAGAGCTCTAAACAATGGAGTGCTCCCCCGTCAAAAACAGTGAGTGGTAAGCCACCCCCTTATGGAAAAAATTCACAGTGACTTGTCTATCATCCTTCCCAGCCATGCCCAAGTGCTTGCACCTCTAGGAGGAAAACTTGCCCTGCATACAAAACACTGGATGTCCATTACCTAGGACCGATGGTTCCTAAACATTGTATCCCAGGGATACAGATTCTACTTCCACTCACTGCCAACCCCAAGCGGGTTTCCAGACCTTCCTCCAAACCAGTGGGCAGAGGCTCAAAAGCAAGTACTTTCTCTTCTCAGTATCAGGGCTATTCAACCTGTTCCAATAGAGCAAAGATGACAGGGTTTTTACTCCAGACTGTTTGTGGTGCTCAGAAAAAAGGGCTCTTGGCGCCCTATCCTGGACCTCTCCATTCTCAACACCTGCCTGGTGGTCCCAAAATTCAAAATGCTTACACTACAACAGCTGCTTCCTGTGCTAGCCAAGGACTACTGGCTAGTCACCCTAGATCTAAAAGAAGCTTATCTGCACATCCCCATAATGGAATCTTGCAGGAAATATCTACGTTTCAGGGCAGGCTCTATGCATTATCAGTTCTCTGCACTTCTCTTTGGCTTATCTACTGTGCCCAGGGTATTCGCAAAGTGCCTGACTCCAGCCATTGCATACTGCAGGCAGAGAAAAATTCAAATGTATCCATACTTGGATGATTGCCTGATTCAGGCGGACAGTCAGGAATTGCTACTTCAGCACCTGGTATTTGTAAAGAGGCTTCTAACTTCTGTGGGTACACCATCAACGAAAAGAAATCACATCTGGTGCCCAGCAAAGCAATTGTATTCCTGGGAGCAAGCTTGAACACAATTTCCCAGATGGCATTCCTTACTCCAGAAATACAGGTTTGTTTAACAAACTACTTCAAACTAATGGCCATGAGAACCCAGCCATCTGCAAGAAAAATACTGCAAGCCCTAGGGTTTATGGCCTCATGCATTATACTAATTCCATATGCAAGACTGCATATGAGGAAACTTCAGTGGTACTTAAAAAGTCTCTGGTGCCAACATTCTCAGGACCTGGAAATACTTATTCCTATCATTCCATGTCTAAGGGCAGAGTTCTTTTGGTGGGCAGAGGCTTGCAACCACAACAAGGGACTCCCTTTCACTCAACCCCTCGCCACCCAAACCCTGACAACAGACGCATCAGACTATGCATGGGAGGGGCTCACATGGCTGGCAAATGCATTTAAGGCAAATGGAGCCCAGGACAAATTCACCTACATATCAATAAAAAAGAATGCTCTGACAGCCTTCAAATACCTTATCCTTCCAGGACAACTCTTGATAAAGACAGACAACACCACAGTTATGTGGTACATAAACAAGCAAGGGGGAACTCATTACTACCCACTCTACAGGTTAGCCATGGCCCTGTGGAACACAGCCTTGAGCAACCAAGTGCACCTGCAAGCTCAATTCCTGTCAGGCAAACAAAATTCACTGGCAGATGACTTAAGCAGAAATCTACTGGACCCACGCGAGTGGAAACTAGAACTCAACTCATTCAGACTTCTAACCGACAGCTGGGGGACACCAGAGGTAGACCTCTTTGCCTCCCCCAAAGCCATCAATTGAGCAAATTTTGCACCAGAAGTCCCCACAGCCAAACATGGAAAGTGGATGCCCTATCCTTTACATGGGAAAACCTTTCAATATATGCCTTTCTCCCTCTGCCCCTCCTCTCAAAAATACTACTCAAGGTCAAACAGGACAAACCAAGGACAATCTTTATTGCACCAGACTGGTCCCACCAGCACTGGTACCCACTCCTACGCAGTCTGGCAGCAGTGTCACCCTGGCACCTACATCAGACCCCCTCCCTGCTGTACCAGCAGGAGGGACAGATTTTGCATCCTCAGCTGCAAACCCTGAACCTTGCAGTCTAGCTTATCCCCTGAATACACCACCAGCAACCCTCAGCAAACAGGTGCTGGATGTCATCCTTGAGGCCAGAAGGCCTAGTACTAGGAAATCCATTTCCTATTCAGGAAAAATGGAAAAAGTACTGTTCTTGGAGCCAGTCTCAAGGAAAGGACACAGCCATGCCCACCTTACATCAAATCCTAGATTACCTAGCAGAGCTGCTCCACAAAGGCCTATCCTCTTCTATTATGATTCATGCCTCAGCCATCTCAGCTCATTATAATACTGAGTCAGCTCGCTTTTCTCACCCTCTGGTCAATCAGTTCCTGAGAGGAGCTAACAATTTAAGACCCCCGAGGAGAGCCCCCACCCCTGCCTGGGACCTTAACTTTGTATTAGAGAAGCTCACGCTTCTCCCTTTTGAGCCTGCTGCTACAGCACAGTTAAAATTCTTCTCTTGGAAAACAGCATTACTCACTTCAGCAAGAAGAGTGTCCGAGTTACAGACACTAATGGCTGTGGAACCCTTCATTATTTTCCATGCTGACAGGGTTTCCCTCAGGACTAATCCATCTTTTATGCCAATGTGGTATCCAGTGTGGCTCTAAACCAGTCCATCCATTTACCAACCTTTTTCCCTAATCCTCAGAATAAAGGGGAAAGGAACCTGCACTCTTTGGACGTACACAGACAACTCTGGTTCTACCTTAACAGGAGGCCTTTCAGAAAATCTGACCAGCTGCTAGTCAGCTTTGCTACAGGGGCAGAGGGTAAGGCCATTTCAAAGCAAACCAATTCCAAATGGATAGCACACTGCATCCGTTTCTGCTACAAACACCATGGAAAACCTACCCCACAGGGGATCAGAACTCATTCCACTAGAGCTACCTCAACCTTTACAGCATTTCTCAGGGGAGTCCCGACCAGGGACATCCTGGAAGCTGCAACCTGGAGTTCTGTACACACCTTCACCAAGCATTACCACATACCTGTCTTTTCTAAATCCAGAGCTGGATTTGCCACAGCAGTCTTACAAGGCCTGCTAGCCAGCCCTACTATTACTTGACTGCCTCCACCCTTCTTCAGCTTTAGGAATCAACCCAAGTGTGATGACTGCAACAGTGAAGCACGAAGAACATAGTACAGTTGTGTACACTTACCATAAATGTAGATGTTCAAGTGTATTCACTGCTGCAGTCCTGGTTACCCTCCGTCCAGCCCCCTGACTCTTCTATGCTTTCTACCTATCCTCTTTTTGGCTATAGAAGACAGCATCCGACTCAGAAATCACAAGACTCTGGTATTTGGGCCGACTGAGAGCTACCTGCAGGCAGATAACCCAGGTGTGATGACTGCAACAGTGAATACACTCGAACATCTACATTTATGGTAAGTGTACACAACTGTACTTTTAGTGAGTTTATCTATATTTCCAGAATGGGGGATGGTGTTGAAAGCCTTGGCGAGGTCAAGATAGGCTGTGTGAACTACCTTACCCTCGTCTACAGCTTTGGTGACTGCCTCAAAGAAGTTGATCAGGTTCAGGAGGCATGATCTGCCTTTCACAAACCCAAACTGGGTGGGGTCCAAAGTTTGGAGGTTACCAATGTCTTTGTTTGAGTTCCATGATGATACGTTCCATGGCCTTACAGACCAGGCTCGTCAGGCTAATAGGGCAATAGTTCCCAGGATCAGTGGCGGCTCCCCCTTTGTGGAGTGGGATAACTGTTGCTGTGCTCCATTCAGTGGGCACAAAGCCTAATGTGAGGCTATGATTGAACATGGTGCTTAGGTGGGGAGCCAGTTTGTTCTGAAGTTCGTGTAAAAGGCAGCCTGGGGTGTTGTCCGTTCCCATGGATGCTGTGTTTTTGGCTTTAGAGAGTGCAGCTTTTACCTGCACTGGTGTTGCCATTGAGATTCCTGACTAGCTATAGAATGCTTTGTGGTTGTCCTCAGAATCAGTGGCGATTTTGTTTTCCTAGCTAGCTTTGGAGGATCTTATAAGGGATCTTAGCTTCTTACTTAGGCTGACCAGGGAGCTCCTCCACTCATGGGGTTTTACTCTCTTTTGCAACAGTTTCTTCCTTCTGTTGTAGAGTTTGTGTATGGCAGGGGACCACCAGATTGGCTTCTTTTTTTGGAGGATAGCGTCTTGGTTCTGTTTGGGATAGCACGGTCCATGCACTCGTGTAAGTGCTTATAGAGTGCATTTGTGTAGGATTCAGCAGTCGTAACTGCATTGTCCATCCGCATGGGTGTCATGAAGTTCGCCACTTCTGTCTTAAGCCTGAAGAGAATGTGTTATGTTACACAGGAAATGAAAGGGTAATAGAAAAGTCCATGTAACTTAAGTGAAAGTTATGCACAACCTGGAAGATATTATCCAGTCACAATTATGTACCTATACCCCCTAAACAAAACACACACAAGTGATCGACTCATATTGTATCACATTAACTTTCACTATTTTAGAATGTGACTAGTATTCCAAAAAAATAAATTAGTAGAATTATAGGCTTTTCATCAGGTAGCATTCTGTGAACTGATTGACTAACTGCAAGCATCTATGGTAAGAGGAAGAAGGTAGTAAATTTCATGATGGACTGTTAACAATATGTGGACTAATGAAAAACCTCTGAGGAAAGACTTTAGTCAAAGTCTGTAACAGAGTCCTCTGCAGTGTACAGATTTTATTATTGGGCATAAATTAAATCCAGTCAGTTGCATTACTTGTTGGGTATGTTTTGTCCTTTCAGACAGTAGCATAGCATGGGTGGGGTGAAACGGGCATGTGCCCCAGGGGCAAGGTTCTAGAAGGCGCATTCCTAAAATGCAATTTCTTTGTTTTTTCTTTCCAAATGCCGGTACAGAAAGCAACTTGCAAACATTTCTTTTTGATCTTTCAGTGAAGAGCTGTGACAGGGAGGGGAGGTGTGTGCTTCAGACTGACATGTGCAGTCTTTTTTGTGCTCTTCCATTGAAGAGCTATGGCAGGGAATGGTCGTGTTTCTGTTGGGTGGGAGCATGTGTTTCAGACTGCTGTAGGCAGTTTTTGCTCTTCTATTTGAGAAAAGGGCTGGGGCACTTGGCCGCTGCTGCCAGATCTCAGACTTTCATAAAATGCTCCACATTTGGCAAGTAACAATAGGAGCAGCTTAACATGAGCAAATGCCTCTACCACCAAAACTCCACATTTGAAGAGACAAAGTTGAAAAAAATGGAATGATTGTATACTGGGGAATGGATAAGGCACATTATGCCTCTCAACTTCTTTGCTGAAGAAATCCTGACCAAACAGAAAATAATTTGGGGTGGGGCAACATTTTTTGAGAGGAATGTCAAGATAATTTGATTAAAAACTTAAAACAGTAATAGATTTGTCATCAAGATGAATGTTCTAAACAGTAAAAAAATATAAAACAATACGTCTGGCATTAAATGCCAACAACCACACCGCCCCCACCACTCCCCCAAATTCCACAGTTGAGGAGACAAAAAAAAAAAGAGTGGAAGAGGAGATAAGGACATGTTATGGAATGTCATAAGAATTATTTCTCAAGAACTGACAACAAAGCCAGTAATTGGTGTAGTGGTGAAAATGCCCCAAATCAGGATGCATCTGCTTCATAAAAGGAATGAAGAGTATGGCCTTGTCCCCATATAGCTTGAAAATGCATTGCATTTAAATAACTAGTCTAAATACTGAGAAATAATTACATATGCTGATGTGCACTCATAGTAGTGAAAGGACAAAAATAATAAATTAAGACATAAATAAAATGGTGTTTGGCTATAAGAATTAGGAGTAGGAAAGATGCAATCTGATTGTTCTCGAACTAGGGATTGAACAACACTTCCCTATGGGGCTGTCAAAAGAAAATTGCTAAAACCAGTAAGGAAGACACTGCAAGGAAAGGAATGTGTTCAGAAATAATAACATAATGCTACTCAGTATACACAGTTTTGTAAGCATCAATACAATAAAATAAAAAATCAGTTTTGTAAGCATTCTTACTTTTTAATGAAAGTAACATATTTTGCACTTGAGTACTCAGCAGAACAAACAATATGCATGGAAAAGCCAAAATTATTTTCACATGTCCATACTTGTGGGTCAAAGTGTGCATAACTATAGGTTCCATTGAAAAAGAGTGAGTTTTGTCAGGAAAACAGCGTATGCATTACAAGTATGGCATCAACATACAGCTCCTCCTCAAGTATGAAAACAATCCCCAGTCATTTACCCACCCTCCCCTAAAAGAAAAAAAAAGAAAAAAATATATATGTATATATATATATATATATATGTGTGTGTGTGTGTGTGTGTGTTAGTTAGGACTGACAGGGCAAAAAGATTAAGCAACATCAGAGACTCAAAAGAAAAGTTCTGTTCAAATACCAGCAATGCTTTGGGGCCGATGTGAAGTATGCAGATAGACAAAAAAACTATAAAGGTGATTGCGTCATCTAACATTATTGTGCTGAAAATAGCCTAAAATTTTTCCTCACTACCATACCTCACTTAGTGCAAGAGTTGTTTACAAAGGTGAATATAAAGGGGATACAAAGCTCTACAACCACAGATGAAGTTAGAACCTTGCTAGAATAACAGGTTTAGCATTAGCATGTCCAGACTGAAATATATGGCACCATTTAGTGACTTCATGGGGATGCACAAGCCAGTGCATTTCTTTGTGCCGATCCCAAGCCTGGATAAATGGGGAGGGTTGTTTCAGGAAGGGCATCCGGCATAAAACTTGGCCAAGTTATTAATGCGGACACCAGTAAATATTTACATACCAGATCGGTCGAGGCCCGGGATAACAACGACCGCCACCAGTACTGTTAGCCAACAGGGTGCTGGCGGAAATTGGGCTACTGTTGGCTGAAGGAGGAGAGGAGGTGGAAGGCATGGCCAAAGGCAGGAAGAGAGGAGAAAGGCTAGGACTGTAGTAGTGAGGGTCGGAACTTTGAATGTTGGCAGTATGACTGGTATAGGGAGAGAGCTAGCCGATATGATGGACAGAAGAAAGGTTGGTATATTGTGTGTGCAAGAGACCAGATGGAAGGGGAGTAAGGCTAGGTGTATCGGAGGTGGGTTCAAATTTTTTTGTCATGGTGTAGATGGGAGGAGAAATGGCGTAGGAGTTATCCTGAAAGAACAGTATGTTAAGAGTGTTTTGGAGGTGAAAAGAGTGTCGGATAGAGTGATGTTTATGAAGCTGGAAATTGATGGTGTAATGATGAATGTTGTTAGTGCATATGCTCCACAAGTTGGGTGCATGATGGACGAGAAAGAAACATTTTGGAGTAAGTTGGATGAAGTCGTGATTGTACCCAAGGGTGGTGAGAGAGTGGTGATTGGAGCAGATTTCAATGGGCATGTTGGTGAAGGGAAAAGAGGGGATGAGGAAGTGATGGGTAGGTATGGTATTAAAGGAATGCCGAAGGTCAGATGGTAGTGGATTTTGCGAAAAGGATGGACATGGCTGTGGTTAATACGTATTTTAACAAGAGGGAGGAGCATAGGTTGACATACAAGAGTGGAGGAAGATGCACACAGGTGGATTATCTCTTATGTAGGAGGGCCAGTTTGAAGGAGATTGGAGACTGTAAAGTGGTGGCCAGGGAAAGTGTAGTTAGGCAGCATAGGATGGTGGTTTGTAAGATGACGCTCATGATCAAGAAGAGGAGGAGTGTGAGGGCAGCACCAAGGATCAAATGGTGGAAATTGAAAAAGGGTAATTGTGAGGTGGAGTTCAGGGATGAGTTAAGACAGGCACAGGGTGGCAGTGAAGAGTTACCAAATAGCTGGGTAACTACAGCAGGATTAGTAAGGGAGACAGCTAGAAAGATGCTTGGTATGACATCTGGACAGAGGAAGGACGACAAGGAGACATGGTGGTGTAATGAGGAAGTACAGGAGTGCAGAGAAAGAGGCTGGCAAAGAAGGTGGGATTGTCAGAGAGATGAAGAAAGTAGACAGGAGTATAAGGAGATGAGGTGCATGGCAAAGAGAGAGGTGGCGAAGGCTAAGGATAAGGCATATGAAGAGTTGTGTGAAAGGTTGGATACTAAGGAGGGAGAAAAGGACCTGTACCGATTGGCGTGAAAGAGGGACCGAGCTAGGAAAGATGTGCAGCAGGTAAAGGTGATAAAGGATAATGAGGGAAACATACTTACAAGTGAGGAGAGTGTGTTGAGCAGATGGAAAGAGTACTTTGATGGGTTGATGACTGAAGAGAATGAGAGGGAGAGAAGGTTGGATGATGTGGGGATAGTTAATCATGAAGTGCAATGGATTAGCAAGCAGGAAGTAAGGATAGCTATGAAGAGGGTGAAGAATGGAAAGGCTGTTGGTCCAGATGACATACTCGTGGAAGCATGGCGGTGTTTAGGTGAAATGGCAGTGGAGTTTTTAACCAGATTGTTTAATGAAATTTTGCAAAGTGAGAAGATGCCTGAGGAATGGAGAAAGTCTTTTGGTACCAATTTTTAAGAATAAGGGTGATGTGTAGAGCTGTAGTAACTACAGAGGGATTAAATTGATCAGTCACAGCATAAAGTTATGGGAAAGAGTAGTGGAAGCTAGGTTAAGAAGGGACGTGAAGATTAGTGATCAGCAGTATGGTTTTATGCTGGGAAAGAGCACTACAGATGTGATGTTTGCTCTGAGAGTGCTGATGGAAAAGTACAGAGAAGGTCAGAAGGAGTTGCATTGTGTTTTTGTAGCCTTAGAGAAAGCATATGACAGGGTGCCTAGAGAGGAATTGTGGTATTGTATGAGGAAGTTGGGAGTGTCAGAGAAGTATGTAAGAGTGGTACAGGATATGTACAAGGGTAGTGTGACAGCAGTGAGGTCTGCGGTGGTAGTGACGGATGCGTTTAAGGTGGAGGTGGGATTACATCAAGGATCAACTCTGAGCCCTTTCTTATTTGCAATGGTGATGGACAGGTTGACAAACAAAATCAGACAGGAGTCCCCGTGGACTATGATGTTTGCAGATGACATTGTGATCTGTAGTGAAAGTAGGGAACAGGTGGAGGGGACCCTGGAGAGGTGGACATATGCTCTAGAGAGTAGAGGAATGAAGGTCAGCAGGACTAAGACAGAATATGTGTGTGTGAATGAGAGGGAGGATAGAGGAATGGTGAGGATGCAAGGAGTAGAGGTGGCGAAGGTGGATGAGTTTAAATACTTGAGATCAATAGTTTAGAGTAATGGTGAGTATGGAAGAGAGGTGAAGAAGAGAGTACAGGCAAGATGGAGTGGGTAGAGAAGAGTGTCAGGAGTGATTTGTGACAGACAAGTATCAGTAAGAGTGAAAGGGAAGGTCTACAAGAGGGTAGTGAGACCAGCTATGTTATATGGGTTGGAGACAGTGGCATTGACAAAAAGGCAGGATGTAGAGCTGGATGTGGCAGAGTTAAAGATGTTACGATTTGCACTGGGTGTGACGAGGGTGGACAGGATTAGGAATAAGTATATTAGAGGGTCAGCCCAGGTTGGAAGGTTTGGAGACAAAGCCAGAGAGGCAAGATTACGTTGGTTTGGACATGTGCTGAAGAGGGATGCTGAGTATATTGGGAAAAAGATGCTAAGGATGAAGCTACCAGGTAACAGGAAAAGAGGAAGGCCTAAGATGAGGTTTATGGATGTGATGAGAGAGGACATGCAGGTGGTTGGTCTGACAGAGCAAGATGCAGAGGACAGGAAGAAATGTAAACAGATGATCCACTGTGGCGACCCCTAATGGGAACAGCCGAAAGATAATGATGATGATTCCCTAATACTGTGCTTAAAAAAACATGGTCTGATGAGGAGCATACAGAAAATACAAAGCAGAAAATCTAGTCAGTTGAGTATTATGAAGGAATGCTATCAAGAGTTGTGGCTACTATAAATGAAGCACATGAGAGAGAAACAGGCTAGCAAGTATGGTTGGTGCACTGACAAACCAAACTCAAAACACAAAGAAAATGTCCAGCACCCTGAATAGTGGTAGCAGTAAATCCTTTATTAATCCAGACCGGTTTCAGCAATATGCTTTCTTCAGTGGTTCAACAATTAGAATGCTGTTACCCACATTTATTGAGACTTTAAGCGAGAAAGTATGACGTCATTTCCTGTCTACAATACGACAATTCCAGAAAGAAAAATTAAACTTGATAATATATAAAAAACATATACAATTCCATATGTATATGAAGTATATAATAATATATAACTATGTATTTTAATATTAGAGTCAAACAATATATGTTATATTATTTAATTGCATTCTGTTTTATTATGTAGTGACTAAGCCCTGTGATTCATAAAAGCAGAAAAGGAGCAACAAAGATATGAACTATCTAAATATTAGATATTTGTAAGACTCTGAACATTACAGTTTGTCATTTAGACCAGGTGGAAATAAACCACCTAGTTTAACAATCCATTTCTTCTCTTTGTGGTCCAATAATTTGTGCCATCCAGTCTTTAAAAGTTTGTTACCAGAAATTTTGTCAATAACTGTAAAAGAAAACTGAGCAGTTTTGTGTATCAAGATGTGTCTATATAAAGCGTTGGTAGACCTAGCATTCCTTATATCCCCCAAATGTTCGGAAATCCAAATTCTAAATTGTCTGGATGTTTGTCCAATATAGAATGCCCTGCATGTACATGTGGCCAAATATATCACCCAATCCGTACTACAGTTTACAAAGCAATTGATATTATACAACTTGCCTGTATTTTTGCTGGTGAAATCTTTAGTGGTAAATACGTATTTACAAAAAGAACAATGACCACAAGGGTGACAACCAACTAATTTGTCTCCAAGTAAAGTAGTCTGAGATAAAGAGATGCTAAATGATGCAATTCTTTTATAATGAGAAAAATGTGACCCAAGGTTTTTGCCTTTGCGGTATGAAAACAGACATCTATTTTCCAACCGAGTAGCTAAGTGTGTATTGGTTGTTAATATGTTCCAATGATTGTTGACAATATCCATAAATTGATTAGTATTCCTACCAAAAGTGGTTACTAGCCTGGGTGTCTCATGTATAGAACTAATAAATTTTGGTTTATAAGTCAGCAAATTGTCCCTAGATAACTTTTTGGTCAATTGTACTGCAGAATGAACATCCAGATGTTCATCGTGTTACCCTGCTGCAGTCATCACACTTGGGTTATCCTGTCATCAGGCGGTCCTGCAGTCGGCCGGATTTCCAAAGTCTTGGTCTGACGTCAGTTGCTGTCACCTCATCCCTGACGTCAGTGCGCCAGGGGTACATATACTGCAACCGACGCCATTTTCTTCAGTCTTTCTTGCTGCACGGTGCCCGAAGCAGAAGCAGTTCGCAAGTGCCGGTTGGCCGACTCCTGAGATTGTCGAATTCGAATTTCAGACCGAAGTCTTCTATAAAGCTAAGTACCCCGTTGGGGAAACTTTTCTTGCCTCAGACCGATGTCAGAAAAAGTTAACAATTGTATTTCTTGTGGAAAGCAAATAACTCATAAGGATTTTCATTCTTATTGCATACCTTGCCTAGGCCCTTATCACAACGTCACTTCTTGTCGTTTTTGTGCTAGGTTTAATAAGCGTACTATTAAAAGATGATTTGATTTCGCACAACAATTTTTTGGTAGAAAATTTAACTATAACATGCCGTCGGAGCTACCGACTACTGGCGTGCACAAAAAGCGCAGGGACAAGGACCGACAGCCAAGGCCTAAACCCGATTCCGAGGCCTCGGTTGATCTGGTCTCCAGTTATCAGTGAGGCTCCGATGCAGCCCCTGACTACCGCAGTTCTGGAACCCGAGACCGCTACGGATATTTTGACGGAATGTACTAGGCCAACGCAGCCTTTTACTTCAGGCCCTTCCGATGATATACTTTCTAAGGACATCGGTGCTTCTGAAACGCCACCGGTTTCTGAGGGCGTTTTCATACCGACGAATCTCGCAGTCAAAACGTTTTCTAAGTGTAAGACTCCTAAAGCTAAAAAGACTACACTTCAGTCTCCTGTTCAAGGCCCTATGCCTAAGAAATAGATGCTCAAAATGGCTGAAGATTTGATTTCTCTTATCAGGGGTTCACAGCCTCCTCCTGACAAAAGGCCTAGACAAGAGGAAGATTCTGCTTCTTCTGAGCAACTGTCTATTTCTTTGGATTCCTCTGAAGACCAAGACTATTCCTACTCTCCTTATGAAGATTCTGATGCTGAGGACTCTATTCCCTCAGCTTCCCCTCCTGAAGACTACTCTTTTGGGGAAACTTTACACACTATGAGGGAACATTTCCACTCGGAAGGTCAGGATTACTCTGATTCCAAGAAAAGGCTCAGAGAGTTTCTTTTACTCCCCCAACACAGACCTCTAGCCATCCCACCTGTTTCGGACATTGTGGATGATGTCTATTTAGAATCCAGTTTCAACCCAAACTCTCTACCTCCTGCTCCGGCTAAGCCTGACAGATACTACAGAGTACCTGATTCCCACAAATTTCTTTACAAAAGCCCAGTAGCTGACCCAGAGACTATCTCCCAGGGTCCCAAGGGGACTAAGGCTTCCATGGCTAAAAACCCAGTACCTTCTGAGAGGGACTCAAGAGCACTAGACAGGTGGGGGAAAAAGGTTTACACCTCAGCCACATTAGCTATGAGAGCACTAAATTGTCAATTTCATATGCTCAAGTATCAGCAGTTTCTAATCTCTCAGTTAAAACAAAAGATAACCTCTCTTCCTCAACAATCTGAATTGAAAGAAGTACAGGATTTGTTGCACGCCACCAAGCAGGTGGGCAAACATACCTTACAATGTGGGTTTGATTCTTTGGAGGCCTCCTGCAGAGCAGCTGTCACTGGATCAGTTGTACGTAGGCATGCCTGGCTAAAGGAACAAAGTCTACCTGATCATGTTAAAGCAAAACTACTGGATGCACCCTTACAGCAGGATGTTCTTTTTGGAGTTAAAACAGAAGAAGTGCTAAAGAAAATGGAAGATAAGGCAAAATCAATACAGACAGTCAAAAGATTTCCTACAAGTACAACCGCCTCGCTTCAGCAGAAACTGGCCAACAAAAAATTGGTCCTTTCCAGCCACTGACAGACCTCAGAGGGGTAAATACAGGCGCCCAAGGGGCAGAGGACAACCACAAGCCCAGTATAAACCTCGCCAATGGGGCACTCCAACCCAGAAAGGAGGAGTAGACAGGTCTCAACCCACCAGAAGGCAAACTCAATGACTTGCACCTCAACTGGCCAAACAAAGCTCTTTTGTCAGCCCCCTTGGGGGGAAAACTAGCACTTTTTGCAGACAACTGGCACATGGTCACAAAGGACAAATGGGTCCTAAACATAATTTTATGAGGATACAGATTCCACTTTCACACCTTGCCAATGAAAAGAGGAATGCCAAACCTGCCACAAAATCAAAGGGCAGAGGCTCAAAAACAAATTACAGCTCTCATGGCCATGAGAGCCATTCAACGGGTACCGATTCAAGAGCAAGGCCAAGGATTTTACTCAAGGCTCTTTCTAGTACCCAGAAAGGACAATGCTTGGAGACCAATTCTGGACCTTTCAATTCTAAACACTTACCTACAAGTCCCAAAATTCAAGATGCTAACACTATAGCAGCTACTTCCCATGTTGGGCAAGGAAGCATAGCTGGTAACGTTGGACCTCAAGGAGGCATACATGCATGTCCCTATCAGACAAAGTTGCAGAAGATACCTCCGTTTCATTGCAGGTTCAACCCGTTACCAATTCTCTACACTGCCCTTTGGCTTATCTACTGCACCCAGAGTTTTCACAAAATGCCTGGCACCAGTAATTGCATACTGCAGACAAAGAGGAATTCAAATATATCCATACCTGGACGACTGCCTCATCCAAGCAGAAAGAAAAGGCATTCTCTTACATCATCTGGCTTTTGTGAAGCATCTACTAAATTGTCTGGGGTACACAGTAAACAAAAAGAAGTCAAAACTAGTACCCTCACAAAAAATGACATTCCTGGGTGCCAGCTTGGACACAACGGCCCAGAAGGCTTATCTTACACCAGACAAGGAACTACAACTGACTCAGTATTTAAAGACAATGGCAACAAAGACCCAATTAACTGCAAGAAAAATTCTGCGGGCTTTGGGCTTCATGGCATCTTGCATTCTGATAATACCATTTGCAAAACTGCATATGAGGAAATTACAGTGGTACCTAAAAAAGTGTATGGTCTCAACACAGCCACAGCTTGGACACAGTGATATCTCTCATTCCCTGCCTTCAATAGGAATTTCTATGGTGGGCACAGGCATGTCACCTCAACAAGGGTCAGCCTTTCACCTTGCCCCCAACCAGGCAAGCTATCACAACAGACGATTCAGACTATGCCTGGGGGGCACACATGGCAGGGCAATGCATTCAAGGCCTATGGACTGCAGAACAAAGAAAACTGCACATAAATCAAAAAGAGATGCTAGCTGTACAGAAAGTTCTGACAGCCTTCAAGGATCTACTACATCCAGGACAACTTGCAATAAAGACGGACAACACCACAGTAATGTGGTACATAAACAAACAAGGGGGCACACATTTCTACCCTCTTTGCAGGCAAGCAATAATCTTATGGAACACAGCTCTGGCCTACCAAGTCCAGTTACAAGCTCAATTCCTGCCAGGACAGAAAAACACATTGGCAGACAACCTAAGCAGAAACATCAAAGATCCCCACGAGTGGAAGCTAGACCACAAATATTTACAATGATAACTCAAAAATGGGCCTACCAAATATAGACCTGTTTGCCAGTCCTCAAAACTACCAACTGACAAAATTTTGTACAAGGACATTCCACCATCAAGCTTGGAAAGTAGACGCTCTCTCCTTCAGTTGGAAAAAACTGACAGCATATGCCTTTCCTCCATTACCTCTTCTCACAAAGGTTCTTTTGAAGGTCAAAAAGGAGAAACCTCGACTAATTCTCATAGCCCCAGACTGGCCACGCCAGCACTGGTACCCGCTATTGAAGAATATGGCTCACAGCCCACCATGGATATTGCCTCAAATACCTCATTTGCTCATGCAGCAAAACAAACAGATTCTACACAGCCAGCTAAAAACCTTAAACCTGGCTGCATGGCAAATCTTTTAAACATCCAACCAGCCCTTCTTTCACAAGCAGTTCTGGATGTTATTCTGGAAGCCAGGAGGCCAAGCACCAGGAAGGCTTACTCGGACAAATGGAAAATGTTTTCTGCCTGGAACCAAGCTAAAGGCCAAGACACAACTCAGCCTCATATGCCTCACATTCTGCAGTATTTAGCAGAGATGTTGCACAAATGACTTTCCTTCTCCTCAATTAAAATCCATGCTTCAGCTATTTCAGATCACTACGACACAAATCCACCTTTATTTTCACATCCTCTTCTAAAGCAGTTCCTCAGAGGGGCAAAAAACATTAGATCACCTAGAAGAGCTCCTACACCAACATGGGACCTCAACTTTGTTCTGGAAAAACTAACGTTACCTCCCTTTGAACCAGCTTTCTCTGCAGACCTTCAGTTCCTATCTTGGAAGACTGCCCTGCTCCTGGCAATAACTTCTGCCAGGAGAGTCTCAGAATTACAGGCACTAATGGCAGTGGAACCTTTCCTCATTTTTCATCAAGACAGTTTCTCTACGAACTAATCCTTCCTTCATGCCTAAGGTGTTTTCCAGTGTAGCTTTAAATCAAACCATCCATCTACCAACTTTCTTTCCCAATCCACAGAACAAAGGTGAGAGACTCTTGCATTCCTTGGACATTCACAGGCAGCTTCATTACTACTTGGACAAAACTAAGGCTTTCAGAAAAACTGACCAGCTCTTTGTATCCTATGCTACAGCTTCTCAAGGGAGGGCTATATCCAAACAAACCATTTCTAAATGGATAGGCCATTGCATATGGTTCTGTTATACCCGTCATGGGAAACCAGTTCCTGCTATCATTAGATCCCACTCTACCAGGGCAACAGCTACCTCTACAGCCTCTCTCAGAGGGGTTCCTACCAAGGAAATTTTAGAAACTGCAACTTGGAGTTCAGTACACACCTTCACCAAACACTATCACTTACCTCTTTATTCTAAGTCCAGGGCAGGCTTCGCCACTGCAGTTCTGCAGGGCCTCATTGCCTCCACTAACCCTCTATGATACCTCCACCCTACCTTAGCTTTGGGACTCAACCCAAGTGTGATGACTGCAGCAGGGTAACACGATGAACATAGTACAGTTTTATACCTACCATAAATGTAGATGTTAGAGTGTTCACCTTGCTGCAGTCCAGGTTACCCTCCCTCCAACATTTCTGATCTTCTGGCTAAATCTCTGCTATGCCTTACTGATGTATTTGCTTATAGCTGAAGGGATTTTGTGTTTGTACAGTGTTCACACCATTTGGTACTAATTTTGATCACCTTTTTGGGGGCACCTGACATCTGGGGCAAGAAAAACTGAAGAAAATGGCGTCGGTTGCAGTATATGTACGGTATACCCCTGGCGCACTGATTGTCAGGGATGAGGCGACAGCAACCGACGTCGGACCAAGACTTTGGAAATCCGGCCGACTGCGGGACTGCCTGACGACAGGATAACCCAAGTGTGATGACTGCAGCAGGGTGAACACTCGAACATCTACATTTATGGTAGGTACAAAACTGTACTTTTATTGTAACCCCTCTGCAAAAATCTATTAGAGAGGTCATTCTGACAATTAACAAGATCTGAATTGGATGAGCAAATTCTCTTGATTCTCATAAATTGTGATTTCGGAATGTTTTTGATAATATGTTTAGGATGCAAACTAGAAGCATGTAATAAACTGTTGTATTGTGGCTATTTTCTGTGCACTGTAGTGCGAAGGGTATTATCTGGTTACCTACATAGATGAACATCCAAAAAATCAATCTGCTGCAAATTGTAATTGACCGTAAATTCTACCCCCCCATTTGTTACTGTTGAGATGTTCAACAAATTCCATAAGGTACTCTGTGCCCCCTTTCCAAACAAGCCAACAATCGTCAAGATAACGTCTCCAAATGTCAATTTCTGGCATGTATATATTGTGTAATTTACTATATATGATTTGATCTTCAACATACCTCATAAAAAGATCAGCATATATTGGTGCAAAGGAGGCACCCATAGCCGTACCTTGGATCTGCCAGTAACATTGGTTTTGAAAATAAAACACATTCTTAGTTAGAACGTGTTCGGCCATGCAGATTAATAAGGTATTAAATCCTGGACTGTAGATATTAATCTTCTGTAGCCAATATTCCAATGCCATCAGACCAGCCCAATGTGGTATACTAGTATATAGTGATGTAACATCTAGAGTACACATAAGCCAATCTGATTCAAGTTGGGATTCAGAATCAATCTGAAGGAACTCTGTAGTGTCTTGCAATCTAGCACGTACGTATGGTAACAAAGGTTTCAAATATTGTGTGAGAAAGACAGACAGTGGTTCAGTAAGTGAACTGTTGCCTGAAACAATAGGTCTGCCTGGTGGTGTATTATAGGACTTATGAATCTTGGGCAATAAATATAGATATTGCTTTACCGGATCCTGAGTGGTTAGGTGAAATCTAGTTTTTGTACTAATAATACCTTCCTCAACTGCAAGCTGTAAGAAATCATCAATTTCTTTTTTGAAATTGGGGGTGGGGTCAATGGACATATGTAAGTAATGCTGAGTGTTCGAGACTTGTCTGATTCCCTCAGCCCAATAATAACTGGAATTCATGACCACTATGGCCCCACCTTTATCTGCAGGAAGAATCGTTATAACAGTATTGCCTTTAAGATTAATAAGAGCATGATCTACAGAATTTAAATTGTTCCTAAGAATGTTCCCTGAACCCAACTGATGATGTAGGTCCTAAATGACATAATTCTGGAATATGGCTACATGTTTGTCCATAGGTGGACAAAACTTAGATGGTAAAAATCTAAATTCAGTGGATCTTTGAGTAGATTCCTGTTGATCAAAAAACAGTTTGAGATTTAATTTTCTACAAAAATCCATGACATCTGATACAAAAGTGCTTTCATCTACAAAAAAAACAGGAATAAAACCTAGGCCTTTATTTAACAAAAATTCTTCAATAGGTGTTAATACATAATCAAAAATGTTGTGCACATTGGAACAATCTGCATTTATTTGACTATGGACAGAAAGAGTTGTTCTATTGTTCTTATGTTTGCGTCCCCCCGTGTCTGTGCCTAAAGGGTGATCCATATTGCGTCCTCTTTTGGAAACCGGAGAATCTGGGATGTTAATGGATTCAGTATCCATTGTGGAAGATTCCTCACCCGAACTCGTACTAACTGGTGTACCCTTTTTAAGTATGGATCTGGGCCTCTTTCTATATGTATAAGTAAAGTTTTTGGTACCCTCTGCGAACCTGACACCTCTCTGTAAATCGAAGGGTTTGCCCTTCTCATAATCTTCCATGTCCATGGAAAATTTGTGTAACTTCATCTCTTTGAATGCCTTCTCCGAGGTTAACAGTTCTCTAGATAATCTACTTAGTGATTCCTGAAAATTTGGTAAATTCTCATGTGGTTTTAGTTCTTCACACAATTTTTGCACATCACAAATATTGGCCTGTATTGTCCTGTCATAATAGGCAGATAGTATGTTAACAAACCTCATAGCCGAATCTTGTTGTGCAGTATTCCATTCTCTGATTAATATATCATCTGGTTTGCCCACCAGTGGTTGCAATTTGGTTCTAAGTCCCCTTGGGGCAATGTTTTGATGTTGATAGGTCTTGAATAGCCTGGCATGTAAAAATATTAGTACGTAATGTTTTGACTTTTTTGCCAAATTGTGTAAAAAGCATACTACAACCATCAACTGGATCATCCATTTCTGGACTCAATTCCAAAAATCTGGATGTCATCTTTGTCCGCACACAATCCCTGTAACATTTGGTCAAGATCCATGACAATAGGTTATGCGTATGCTTAAGCCAAATGTGATGTGGTAAAAATCCAATTTGTAACCTGATTGTTATGTTCAATACTGCAAATGTGTAAAGCAGAGAACACGAAACCCCAGAAAAGATTAAAGATTAAATTGGTGACGTAATATCTAGTTACTAACCTGTAAGAGGTGCCAGGAATGCAGAGAGACCAAAAAACTGACAAATACAAGATTGATCTGGCACTAAAAAATATAAAGAAATAAACATACAAAAACACCAACTGTATGGAGGAACCAAAAACAAAATTCTGCAGACTTATATCATTAAACCAAATATTGGGACTAAGCTGTATGAAAGCAAATATATTGTCAGCCCGAAAACCATGTAAAATGGTTCATCGACCCAAGCTATGTATAATGATGTCAGCAAAAATTGTTGGAATGATATAAACCACTCAATACCAAAAAACAAAATTCAAAGGTCCCTATAGCTATATAAACAAAACTAGAGTAAACTATAACTACTGGTCGTAATGATGAGGAAAAAAATAGTATATAAATTACTACCTCACATGCTGTTTGTACTATAAGTGTTATGTAATACTATTATGAATAATATATAAACAAAGCCCAATCTTCCTTGAAAAGAACTTAGGTGGAAATGGGAACTGTTTGGTATTAAAAAGTGGAACAACAATTGTTCTAAGTACCAGTAACCTCTTTTGTGATGCTGTCCTGCCCATAAATAGGAAGTATAGCATGAACTCTGTATGCACTAAGCTACCGATCCAAAAAAGAAATTGTTATGATATCTGGTCTGTGGAAGGACGCTCAGCATCAAAAATTGTTAGTTATGCAATTAATTGGCTGTTGGTATACGTTATAATTCCTACATGTCCCAATCCATATAATGTAGGACTTAAGCTCCTTATTTCATTGTGAAACCAAGTCTTGTTATAACATAAACTAATGATAAAGATATCATTAATAGTGAAATCTCAAAGCCAACGTTGCCTAAATATTGAAAAAAGCTAGAGGTACCAATAAAAAAACTTTCTAATGCCCGAATCCATCCTAATAGTAATGAAACCAATGGCAAAAAAGATCATTATACATTTGCAATGCGCTTCAGATTATACACTAAATATGTCGAAACATAAAGATGGGCAGTGTCAGACAAAATCTAATGTCATACTTTCTCGCTTAAAGTCTCAATAAATGTGGGTAACAGCATTCTAATTATTGAACCACTGAAGAAAGCATATTGCTGAAACTGGTCTGGATTAATAAAGGATTTACTGCTACCACTATTCAGGGTGCTGGACTTTTTCTTTGTGTTTTGCACTATAAATGAAGGTCTGGCGGCATGGAGGGGCAAACAGAGGAAATCTGACCAAGTTGAAATCCCAAAGCACTTGTACTGTACAAATTGGCAGGGGGTGTGATTGCAGGTGTTCTATATACAAGTGCTTCCAAGAATATTATAATAGCTTTTGCGTCCCTGTGCATCTCCAGAACAGTAAGTAGTATGAAATGCTACTATCTAGTTGTATATAGGGGTATTCTTCAACTTTCATGTAGAAAGGCATGTGGAATGTGGCATTCACATGCAGAAATTTCTGCCCCTGGGGTAGTTATCCAGTAGCTAGGCATTTGCATTTGAGACAAGCTATCCTTCAGAAAATGCATGCTTACTCAAAACATGTTGCAGTATTAGCAAGCAATATCCTGGAAACATTTTTTTTCTACTTCCGCTGAAACTTTCTTAAAAAAAACATAATCCTGGTGCCCAGCCTTGTTATCCATCAGTAAAGAGACAGGTTTCCGTTTCAGACTTGATTATTCTTCAGAAAATGCATGTTTGGCTGTAAACTGATGTTCTCATAGCAACTTTCTTAAGACAAAAAAAAAAATACTGATCCACAACTTGAAGCTGACACTAAATAAAGAATTGTTTGAGTTTCAGCTATGAAATCCTTCAGAGAATAAATGCTTACATGAAACATGTTGTCTAATAGTAACTTAAAAACAGCCTGATCCCCAACGTGGCACTGACTCTAAATTAAGAGTTATTTAAGTTTCAGCTTTATTATCCTTCAGAAAATGTGTGCTTATATGAAACCTGTTTCTCTAATGACAACTTTCCAAAAAAAAAGTCCAATCCTTGACCCTGATGCTGGCATTTAATGAAGACAGTTATTTGATTTACAGCAGTGATATCCTCCAGAAAATGCATGCTGCTCTAGTAGGAAACATTTTAAAAAAAAGTCCCATCTCCAGCTTAGTTACAGATAGACATCTGAGTTTTAGATTTGACTGACTTCCTTCAGAAAAATAGATGCTTATTCAGAACCAGTAGTTGTATTAAAATGACAAGCAACTGTCTGAAAAAAAATTATCCCAGTAAGTCTGAACAAGCTTGTAGTAATCTGTTGTGGCATTTGAGCAAAAAAGCAAACTAACTGTGTTCAGTAATGGAGAGCACACAATGATTTAAATTATGTTCTGGGCACAGAAGTTTTTAAATACAATTCGTTTACCAAAAAATATTTGAAGAAATACAAAAACACAATAACAGCTCTGTGTTACTGTCAGATGTTGCATGTTTTTATCCCCTTTTATGGCTTGCTGTGCTGTCCCTTCAGGAAAATAAAGCTCAGTAGAAACTCCAACAATAAAAAGAGTTTCCTACAGTCTTTGGATTGACTTTTAAGCACTACTGAAGGTAAATAAGAGACCACCTACATAATGTCAGTAAGTGGGCAGTTGATTTGTGTTTCAGGAGGAACAGTGAAACTTTGCTTTGGTGATGTCAGTGTGTGGGCAATACCAGTGGCGGCTGGTGACTTCAAATCAAAGAGGGGCTGCAGGAGACAGCTGAATGGGTGAGGTCAATGGGAAGGGGTGTGGCCAACTAGAAAGGGGAGGAGCTATGCTCAGAACCACAAAAAATGTAACTTTAATTAAGTACGCTGTCATGGATGCCAAACCGTCATTATGAGAGTCCAATCAAGACAAAATGAAGTGTAGAAGAAAAAAAAATATTTCAATGCATTGGCTGTATGACAGCTTACTTAATATCTAGATGGAAACAAAAAGGTTGTGAAGCATGAAAAAATTAATTACTTTTTAAATACATTACTGGAATGCCAGTCAAAATCAAGTATAAGAAAAACAAGCAGCACTCAACTCAAACCATTTCTCCTTGCACTGCAGTTCTAATTATAATTTATATTCAGCTTTATTAAAGTACCAAGTAACATGCTGAAATTAGCACTCTCTGTGATACCCCCACTTGTAAAAATGTTTCTTATCCAAAAAAGACCTGCTGCCTGACAACTATCTAATTTTTTCATGGGGAAGACATGATCAAAGTAAAAAATGAAAAGCAAACAAGAAACAAGCTCAAGATGCATTGCTTAAATGATTACTGCACAGGTTATGGACCACACACGATAGATTGGCATTCTGTTTAGTTTACAGGTAAAGCCTGCAAAGATGACTGCAAGTCTCCAACAGATGTAATGACCTTCTTAAAATAATGTAATCCTGTCCTTTATTACAAATATTGTCATATGCATTTCAATACCCAAAGTTTATACTTTATCTAGTTATGTAAGTATTCTCTGCATGGCAACAACAGAAAGGCTGTTAATGTTGGCAATTCTTTAACAGTATGCTTATTAAAGCTTACTTGCATCTTACAATCTCAGACAAGCTTACCTGATAGTCATTAAAGCATTACTGCTTAAACACAAAGCAACAGGCACTTTCTGAATAATAATAAGCATAAATCAACAGTATAAAAATATGACAGAAACCAGAACATTCTGCAAAATCAAGAACAGATGAAAAGCCACTGTAGTACTTGTATCTACCTTGAATGGGGGGATACTCTGCACATTGACACTGCATAACTGCTCCTTGCCTTGCTTGGACACATCCAGAGTCACTACATGGGGGAGTGGGGTACAACAAGTATGTCACAATTTGTAATGTCTCTGGCTGACTGTGATTTCCCTGACACATTTGTCATACATCTCAACCTCAGAGCAAGAAATCTGGACAAAGCCATACATAGAAGTGGGGCAAAGGCCCAAAAATAAGGACACTTTTTAAATATTGCTCTTATAAATTTAGGAAGGTAATAGAATAGTAGGTCATGCATTAGTATGAATTTTCTGAAGGGTATGAAGTCTGAAACTGAAATGTCTGTCATTATTTTCTAACTTCAGTCTTTAATGATTTGCCACTAATTTGCCAAAAAAACACATGAAAAACGGACCAAAAATGTGATGCAAAAATATAAAATAGCCACACAATACAGCTGGGAACCTATCAAAGAAGGGACACTTTTTTAATATTAGTACTGCTAACTTGAGCAGCTGACAAAATAAAAGAATCTACTTGCATTTCTGAAATAAAAATAATCTATAACTCTGATTATTACAGTTATTTATTAATTGTAAACCCTCCATGTTTTCTCCCAAAATTGCCATTTTGCGGAGGGATTATTAGGGGAAGAGCAACATTTTGAGCCAAAATCAGGGACAGTTGAGAGGTTTGGATATGCGTAATTCTATAAAGCAATTTATTTGCGCATACCTCTCAATCTGTTAATGCAGGAAATCTGGACAATGCCAAATATACTGGGGGAACATATAAAAAGTGCTAAAACTGAGACAGTTGATAGAATAACAGGTCTTGCTTTAGCATGCATTTTTCTGAAGGTTATGAAGTCTGAAACTCAGTGTCTGTCATTATTTAGTGACTTAATTCCTAAATGATTTGCAGAAAAACATAAATTTTATGAGGAAAAAAACAAAAATAAGAAGCAAAAATGTAT
Organism: Protopterus annectens; assembly: GCF_019279795.1. Classification (NCBI taxonomy): domain Eukaryota; kingdom Metazoa; phylum Chordata; order Ceratodontiformes; family Protopteridae; genus Protopterus; species Protopterus annectens. Next base: position 1,121,755,201 of record NC_056745.1, read on the forward strand.
TAATTCTGCAAAAATCTGGACAGTTGAGAGGTATAGTTCGGCCAGGGCTGTCTTTGAGTTTGCCACCCTTTCCCCTTCACAAAATCATCGTCAAGTGGAGCTTATCCCTGCAGCCATTCCAATGAACCATTACTTGGCTATTTCACCCCATTTACCATAAACACTAATGTGCATACTACTTTACTTCTACAATGATTTGGACTTCATTTGATAGTTTTATTTTGTATTTTACAGCACAAACACTAATCGGTATCTGCTAAATAAAGCAATGCAGTCTCACAGTAATAACAGACTTAGCATTAAAACTTCTCTGCCCTTAAAACTCACATGCATTGAAGCAGCATTGAAACCCACATTCAAAGAAAATACATTTTGCCAGTGGCAGATGAAGATTAACTTTGGGCTTTTTTCAAATCACAGAAACACGAAACATACACATGCTCTTTGATACACCTTCCTGATTGTATTAAATTATATTCCTTGTACAATACAGTACAGTTTTAGAGGGCGTTTTAAATTAATTGTTTTGAACATTTTTCTAGTAAACAATGAAACAAAATGCATGCACCAATAATGACAAAACTGCCCAATTCAGAACATTTCCATCATAAAAGTATACTCAAACTTCTACAGTCCACCAGTATCAGTAAATATGCACAATCTCTGAAGAAGTAAAAGTCATATAAATAATTCCACATTAAAGAGATCTGTAACTAATGAAGAGGTTGCTGCTAGCAAACAACTTTATATTTCATTGTTTCATCTACAAAGAAAGTGCCTATTGCCTTTGTAGAATAAATTGCCTATGTTACACTAAAACTATGATAAGCTAGTAATACTGCAATAGGGAATGGATGGCAGACTGATAACAGGTTCATAGTTACTCAGAATCTTTACCAAAAAGGACTGCAGCATCCACCCCCTTTGCAACACAGTACAGTATCAGCAATGCATCTACCTACTGGGGGAGTAGAACCCACAGCCTTCTGCATCAAAAGTAAGTACACTACCTGTTGTGCTATTAACAATGCAAGCAGAGTCAGCATAAGCAGCACTAAACGTTTGCTCCCCTGCTGCTCTCCATTCCTTGTAAAATCTACTCAACACTCAGCTGTATCTCTGAACTTTGCAGCACAAGAAATCTGGCAAAAGCCAAAATTTATTGGGGGGGGGGCAAAAGGCCAAAAACCAGGGACACATTCTCAGCATTGCTTGTATAATGTTGGAAAGTTGCTAGAATAAAATGATGTTACCACCATACATTTTACTGCCAAGTCTTGAACCCAGGACCCTGTGCAAAACAGTCAGAGCAATGTACCACTATGCCAGATCACTTGCTTTGTGAAAGAGAGGAAGACTGAAACTTAAATGGCAATCATTTAGTAAATTCTCACCATAGCTGTCAACCTCTTAGCACAAAACACCTGAACAAAGCCAATAATGGGGGAATACAGCCCCAAACATATTCAGTGAATTCAGTTCTCAACCTCTTAGCAAAAAACACCTGGATAAAGCCAGTAATGGGGACATACAGCCCCCGAACATGTTCGGTGAGTTCAGTTCTTATCATAGCTCTCAGCCTTAGCACAAAAAACCTGGACAAAGCCAATAATGGGGGAATACAGTCCCAAAAATATGGATAAATTTCAAATATCCATCTTATAAACTTAGAAACTTGCTAGAATAAAATGTTTTGTGTTACTATGTACTTTCTGAAGAATATGACATCTGAAATTCAAATGCTTGTCATTTTTATTTATTTAATATTTGTTAACCAGGAAAGTCTGACTTGGAACAAAAGCCAATTTTCAGCAGAGGCCCAGGGAGAAACACTCCAGACACATGTCTTTGTAAGACAGGAGGACAGCAGAGCACACCCACCCAAACACAGGGAGGACATACAGACTCCACACAGAAGGCACCCCAGCCAAGAATCAAACCAAATAACCTGTAGCTGTTAGGCAACACTACCACTGCACTGCTGACTGTGTAATGACACAAAAATAAAGAAACTACAGATTTTATGAGGAACAGAACAACTATGAGGCAAAAATCAGCAAATTTTTTTTATGAATGGTGGTCGTTAGGGAATTCAGGCTCTTGCCACCTAGGCCCAAGGTACAGCGTTCAAACCTGTGTATTCTCTACCCACCACCATATAGCAACTGGGGCATTACACACACAATAAATTAATAGCCTAGTCTGTTAGTACATTGGAAAGTAGCACTGTTTATGCTGCATAAATTTTATATCACATAGTCAAACATTCAAAGAAAGTTTAGAATATACTTGGGACTAACAGAAATCTGTAAACTCTGGCTGTTTTTGATCAAAGCAAGTGCATGGTTTCAGCAGAGTTAGTGTAAAAATATAGACTAGTGTTTATTTTAAAGACTGAGAATTATAGGTATTATATTGGCCTTTTCATAAAGTTTACATTATGTGTTTCGTATTTAATTGTTTTGTTAACTGCTGTATACATATTATGGAGTATAGCTATTATTTTTGTAGTCTTTTATTGAAAAAATAATTTTATGTTGTTGAAGTCAGCTCCCAAAGCACCGATGCTTTGGCATGGATTTAGATGTCCTAAATGCATAGCAAAGACACAACTAGTCTAAAGTTCCTTAGGTATGACTATTTTTCTCAGAGAAAATGACATGCAGTAAATATCCCTCCTTTCTACCATAAAAATGGTTAAAGCAGAGCACACTTTGTTGTAGTATGCCTGATCTAGAGAACATGGCTGTAATAGAGTTTAATATACAGCCCGCTAATCAAACAGATTTTTGATTACTAGTGAGTTTTGTTATCAGACTGACTGGGATGTACCTTTTAAGTGACGTGAAACTGTGTACCAGTTCTCTTTCTCAGGATGGCTTAAAGTGCTGCTAACCTTCAGTGGTCTCTGTAACATAACCATATTCGGTGGCTGTGTCAGTTTTGGGGACTGAAGTCATATAAATACAGATGGTAATAAACCACCCTGATATACAGGCAATGGAGTAAAGTACCTTCACTGCAGTCTGACATCAGATTTCACACCAGGTCATCATAATGCTGTTTTTGCTGGGGGGTTTCACATTGGACTAATATTCTTCTTTTTGTGCCCTTTATATTTTTTTGCACTCCTTTTGTTCAATCTGCTGCCTCTTTATGCAACCTTTTCCCTTTCTATGAACAAAAGCAGAGTGTGAATATGGTTCTGACAAGTTAAAAGGATTTCTTAATATTTACCAAAGCATAGGCAGATGTGCACTAAACTGAAAAAGACTGGCTTAAGTTTGTATCGATATGTACTAATAAGTGCTTTATTTATTCTTATCAGTGGGGAGCACATCCATTTCATCCTTCTGTATAATAAGTACCTCTGTGTATGTAGTGTGGAACCTTGGCCAGTAGCATCAGAACACCAAACTGACTAGTCTTGGTTCCTAAGATTACAGGGATAGTTTTAGTGTATGATTTTGTTTTTGTTAAAACTGCACAGTGTGATGTCTGATGAAGGCAGCTAATACTTTAAGTGAATGTCACTTCCTGTGATCTTTCCTCGGGCATTTACTTAAAAAGTGAAAGTGTTATGAAAGAAGGACTGTAGTGTTGACAGCTACTGTTTTGCTTTCAGGTTTGTAGTATAGCTGTTCCCTCACAAAGTAGTTTGTTTAGAATTTTCTATTTAAATCAAATAATTTTTCTCATCGCTCAAAGACCTCATCAGCTGCTCTGCCCATGGAGCTTGTGTAATTTAATTTCCCTAGTCATTGAGTGCACATGTTCTCACACACACCCACACACACACACATTGTTGTATTCCTTCCTCACCTCACAGTCAAGTCCAAGTCCGTAACTCCAAGCAAAGTCTGTAAAATGCATCCACCTTGTAACATACAAGCAAGCAAGTCCTTCCATCCAAAGCCCGCAATGAAAACAAGACGTCCTTCCCACGATAGCAGGCTGGGTGGACGTTGCAGTCTGATTCCTACTCCGGACTACTGGTGAGACAGTCTGGATTCTGTGCACATGCTGCAGACTGGTTCACCAGCAGTCCGGAAATGCTGCGAGTGCGCATGCACAATGTTCCGCGACTCATTTTATTTTTGTATTTTCTTTTATTTTATATTTTCTTTTTCTTTTTTGTTTACAGCTGGGGGGGGCTGCAGTCCTGCAGCTCAATAGCATGCGCTGCCCCTGGGCAGTACTTAGACAATCTGTGCTGAACTTTTATTTTTAACTGCCGTCCTGATGTAAGCATTTTGCCGACCAAGACTTTGTTTTTCAGCTCATGAGATAATCTTTGACTGGAGGAATTATAGGCAAGGAGTTAGATGGGCAGAACTGTAGAAATTATTGAACAAAAGCTCTCCTCCTGTTTTTCTTTTTTTTGATTCAGGGACAAAAGGCATGTAAATTTTGAGCAATAAAGCATCATATCCTGTTGTTCTCCTCTAAGGCATCATTTCGTGATTGACAGCATACCTACCATTGTAATTTGCTCCTTGATAAGGACCTTAAGCACTTAGATTTTTGGGCAAAGGGGTCCAGCAGCACTTGCTCCAAACCTACCCATTGCAAGACTCTATACACATCTTACAGGTTACTGGAGGTATCCCAGAAAGAACTGTTAGTAATTTATACAGACACTGCCTGATTCAGATATAAAGTCCCAAGACCTGTTCAACACCCAGGACTCTGACAAGGCCTACTACCAATGCACAAAGTCAGTGTTTGGCAGTTCTGACTCTCAGACTTGGTCTGCTGCTTCTGGATTGCTGGTGTGGAGACCCATTCGGTTGCATTTCTCTTAGTAATCTGATGATGTTTAAAAGATTCTCCAAAATGCTGCCTCATCTGGAAGCAACCTGTTTACTAAACCAGTAAAGGAGACTCTTTAGGGTATCAAGGAGAAGAGGGCAGGAGATCACATCTTGTCATTCACTTTTTAAACCAAAAAGGGCACTACAGCACCTTAAAGTATTTTCCAGAAATAAAGAGGTAAGAGGGATTTTTTATCAAAATATGGGCTTAAGTACTTGCTTTCATCATGGGTGCACCAGCAACAGTCCTTCAACCCCCACCCCACCACTTTAAATCTTCTAACTGTTAGCAGTTAGCTACACCCATCATTTGAGATCTTCCCTAGATGACAGCTACACTCTTAACAAGCATTTGATGCAGATTTTCCCAACCATGCTTTTGCATGGAAGACTACTTTCCAAAAAAAAAGTAATAAAATCAGCTCTTACTTGGCAGATATTTTTGTTTCTTCAAAATATTTCTGGTAAAAAAAAAAAAAATAGATCCAGCAAAGACATGCGCTGTGATGGTGTTGTATTAGCTGTACAAAAAAGTTCAGAGTACTTGCTGTGTCACACTCATTTTCTTGTGAAGAAGGGAATGAAGTCTGCATCTTGACTGTGCAGGATGCACATTTTCACGTCCTTAGTCACCCCAGCCACAGTTGGTAACTGAGGTTCATTACAATTAGAATTTTTCGTTGCTGTTTGGATACTTATGTTTTCCTCATAGCTCCTTGGTGTTTATCGCCTGTCATTTGACATTTAACTGTTCTGTCCTGAGAAGTTTCTCCAGGACAGGAACAAAATTATCCCTATTTCAGATGTTGGGGATTACAGTTAATTATCCTTAGCCTCACTGGCCACCACTCAGGCTGCTACGTTTAGTTATTGAGAACAGCAACACAGCCATCACCAAATTCCTGCAGCGAATCAAGACAGCTGTGTGATGGTAAAAGGCAGCCAAAAAAACATTCACAGTAAGAAACTGCTAAATGTAAAAATACACAAAGGAAACAGAACCAGGTCCACTAATATAAAATCTTTTAATGATCTAAGCACTTTCGTCCTTGTTTAAAGACTTCATCAGAGTGTTCAGCTGTTGAATGCACTCCTCACTATGATAAGATTGCACAGGAACTTAATCTTTTTGTAGATGTGATCTTTGTTTAATGTCTAATCAGAAGGATGTTCAAGGATTTGTAGCTTCACAATAACAGCATCACGCTTATTCAGTACATCAACCAGCAAGGAGGGGAGGGATCAAGATCCCCTTATTTAGTCATAGAAAACATAACTCTCCGAGGTTGGGCCATTTGTCACGATTTTTCCCTCTCAAATCAATACATTTCAGGTCAGTACATCTACCTTACAGACATACTCAAATGTTGTTCCCCTTGTTCCAGAAGCTGGGTGAGTACCCTCCCATCTGCTGTTTCTGGATCCTAGGCTAATGATCTGTCAGACTACGTGATTTCCACCTAATCCAGGGATGTTGATGTTGCATAGTTGGCTCCTGGGACAGTAGCTGCTTCTAGAGTTGGTGTTTTAAACTAGGTGTCTAAGAACTGTCTTGAGGGAGGGTACTTGCCTTATATAGGGGAAATGGTAATGAGCTAGCTACATTTCCATATGTAACATGCCATTTGGTACACCAGTGCCCCAAAAAACAAATCAGTTTGAATGTAAACCTCATGAAAACTATACCACCACTTCTGTCAGGGTGTTATTTATTAAATCTCCTCACATGACAACTGCAGCAGTAAACTTATATATTTATATGGCCTTATTTTTCTCCGTAGTGGCTGTCCTCCATTAGAGGACTAACACAGGTTTGATACTATGGACTGTGTTAAAGTAGATCAAGTTAGTTCTTTTCATCATCAGCTTTTCTTGCCATTCTCAGTGCCATTAGTTTTTCAGTTGTGTCACATACATTTTTTTGTATTGGCCTATTGGCTCATGTTGCCTCTGTTGGTCATTTCTATCTCTGTATCGTCAGTTTCATTGGATAGTTTTTGAGTAAATATTCAAAAAAAGATTGTCAAAAATTCTGATTATATCTGTGTCCTCCAAATCTATGAATGAGCATGTTTGTGGTAAACAGATAGTACCAAAAGGTTATCACACCCTGTGTTTTTCTTTTTTGGAGCTTGATCATGATACAGAAGATTGTTTATATCTTGACAAATGATCACAGTCTACTGGACTTGACTGATAAACGAGACATACTTTAAATTATTTGAGAAAATGGATAGGCAAAGTGTTTTTCTAAGTCTGTAGACTCAGAAAAATGTAGAAACGGAAAGACGTTTCAAAAGAAGCCATAAATTCTTCACAGAATGACAGAATTCAGATGGCTGGATTCTAGTATAAGAGCCTCAGCAAAATCCAAGAGAGTAAGTACATTTTCTATAGCACGTTCCCATAACAGGGACTTACAGCCTGCCCTTATACCAAAAAATATTCTCCACTGTTGTGCTTCAGTTATATAAAGCAGGCGTTTAGGTTGGCACCTACTGCCAGTGTACTCCATATCATCCTGGAGGTAAAAGACACTGGCTCTAGATTGTACAACTGTAGAAGAGCCTTCTGCTATAATAACAGTAGAGGGTGTCAACACAGTTCAGCCAAGAACGGCTTCACCGCTGCTGACCAGGTCTTCAGTTGGTCACCAGTCTAAGAGCTCTGTCACTTTGGTGACGGTTACCTTGCAAGGCCACTGCACCTCCACTGTCATGCTTGCTTCATACAAACCTTCCCTGGTACCTGAGAATGCCCAGGGAAAGAAAGAAAAACATTAGATGAGCCCTTGTCTTTTTAGAGCGTGGAACTTTTTTCCCTTTTTTTTCTAGCTCAGTACACTCTCTCAGTATTTTGATTTCAACTATAATACACCTTATTACAGCCCACTTGTTTCCATTCGAGAATAAGGCTTTAGAGAGGCTGTAAATAATATGGGAAAATTGTATAACTGGCCGTTTGTAGAGATTTTATTTAAAATATACTGGACAAAAATACTTATCAGAATCTAAGCATATAATTCCTCATGCATTTAAAATTTGTAAAGATTTATGGGAATTTAAAATACTGCACCCAAGCTCCAGTCAGTCTGCTGTTACAATGTAAACATTCAGAGGAAACATGAGACATTTAACAAAAAAAAAAACTTACAGGCTGACCCTGCTAATTTAAATGCATCTTCAGTGTTATATAGTAGGTCTGTTTCACCAGGTATACTAAAAGTGGCATGAAATTGCTGGATAGATGTGAGAAGAAGGTTGAGGGAATCTCCCATACTCTTTCTTTAAGAGAAGCCTAAAATGTTATCTTTTTGGTTTGGCCTTTAACTGATAGCAAATGCTGTATTTTCTGTTTCAGGTGTGGCTGTTGCTTTGTTTAATTATGTATGTCTTATTGTTTTACTGTTTGTGCAATGTATTGTCAAAAGCATTTGAGTAAATTTGAAGACAAATGCTTCCAAAGCATTGGCAGTAAATGCTGTTAACTGGCACACATTCTTTTCTATAAGAACAGTAATAGGACAGAATTAGGACGCTGTACAAAACATCCCAGACTCAAAGGAGAAAGACAGATCGCATGATTTTAGTAAAATTTACTGATCAAATTAAAATACATACTGTAAAATGCCTCCACAACTCTGTAGATGTCACATCTAGGGCAAAATAGTTAAAAGATATGCTGATATATGGAGTCAGAGAAATCATTGGCCCAGATTCTGGATTTACCTGTTTCAGGGAAACTCCTGTTTCATCAGCTAACCTACCCCAGTTATGCCTAATACTTTAGGAAAAAAGGCAACACTAATGAATTTTCCATGGTCCTTCCTTCAGTTCCTTAGAGTCAGAGACTTCGCAAAATCATTCCTACAACTTGGAATGACCTTCTCCAAGATTTAACATGCACTAACAAATGCAGTATATTCAGGGGAAAAAGCCACAAGTTACACCAGATAAACAGTGCAAATGCAACTGCTTTATTGTTCCAGGCTAAACTACAAACTCTACTCACACTTGCTTTTAGGATATTCTTCTGTTGATGCAGTCACGTGACATAACCCTTTATATTACAATTTTAATTTTACATAGTGAATATTTGTATATAGTGTACTTACTGTTCTTAGACTAACTTACATGTTCTAACCTTAAGTAGTCTGCACAGAAAATTTCCTACAGGTGAATTTTACAACAGCCTTAAAATTTTCTTTGTTTTGACAAGAGTCTCTTACTGTATCCTTTGTTGCAGTATTATATATTTTACATGTATATAATCATCCTGTGTTTGTGCCTTTTGGCTTGTGTTATTACTGAAAAGGGTCAGTTGCCCAACTCACCTAGTAAACAAATGTTAAAATTAGTAAATAAATATAAAGATCTCCCTGCCTCAAAAAGCCACATTTACTGGAAACCAGTTTCTATCAACAACCTAATCTCTAACAGCAAGCCAGAGAGGACTGGAATTTATCTTTATAACAGTCTCCTATTAAGGATTCTTTTTAGAGCTGCTGTTCATAAAGGAAGCATTTATGCTGTATTGCTTGTCTTTCCTTTTATCTTTATCTCTCAAAGGAAACATAGGCTGTTATTGTTTCAGCTTCATCTTTATTAAGGTACTTTATTATAAAACATAGATTATGTTGGTTTGGACATGTGCTGAGGAGGGATGCAGAGTATATTGGGAAAAAGATGCTAAGGATGAAGCTGCCAGGTAACAGGTAAAGAGGGAGGCCTAAGATAAGGTTTATGGATGTGGTGAGAGAGGACATGCAGGTGGTTGGTGTGACAGAGCAAGATGCAGAGGACAGGAAGAAATGGAAACAGTTGATCTGCTGTGGCGACCCCTAACAGGAGCAGCCGAAAGAAGAAGATTATAAAACATAGTAAAAAGACAAAATACAGTAAAGTAACAATGAAATCAAAGCACATCAGTAAGTAAAGATAATGCCAAAGTTTACCACTAAAGTATTTATTTAAAATGAAATAAAAACTAGAACTCAACTGAAGTGTAGAGATGACTATTTGAAAATTATGGGTCCCACTGTCAAATTTCAGCTCAAAGAGATTAGGTTTATAGGTGATTACTAGGCTAACAACCCTAGGGAGGTGCTTTTTAAGCATAGCCATGCTTCCCATAGGTCATAATCAAACCCACTACCTTGTGTCTGTAGGGAAACACCTTAACTATTGTGACAATCCCCCTTTAAGGACTGCTGGAAGCAAACTATAGTTGAGCACTCCCTCAGCCACTATGGAAGTAGGTACCACAGATGCAGGACCTAATACACACAAGTGGATTCTGAATGCACCTGCAAAACTAGCAGCAGCCCCTGTGAAATTGTTTACTTCGTCCAAGGCAGTGTGACACAACAAGCTTCTTCAACTAAGAGGAACCCGAGTCAAGAATGGACAAGTAAACTAACTACAAGATTTTGAAGCCAGTACAAAAAGGGATGGGGAGTCAGTGCAGGATGAGCAGTACAGGCATAATTATGTTGATAATGTGAGGTAAAGTAAATAGCCTGACAGAAGTGTTCTGCACAAGCTGCAAACTGTCTGTATTAGTATTGAGGAGTTCCAGGTAAAGGGCATTACAGTAGTCAAAGTGAGATGAGACCAATGCATGAACTACTACTGAAACTTCAGCTTGAGGAGAAAAGTGCTTGATCTAGAAATATGCCATTCATGGAAACTAGATGATTTTTACTACAGCTTACACCTACTCCCCTAATGTCAGCTGATTGTCCTCCTGGTACAAGGTCACAGACCTTGCTGACAGACTGTGGCTTATTCCATTTCATTGAAGCTCCAATTCGCCAAATATCTGTCTGTCAAACTTAAAGCATTGAATACCATTTCAGAGAAGGATTACATCATCAACATTTTTTCCCAGGAAAGGACGTTAGTTGGCCATTGTAACAGATTTGCCCTTTTTCCCAATGCAGTGTGATCTTGGAGTTGGAATGTGTAATTGGGGGTGTGAGGGGGCACAGCCCCCCACCTTGGTGAGTTTAAAATAATGTAATTTGAGTTATGATCACTCTGGTGGCCAAGTAGTTTCTTTCCCTGAGAAATCTTTCCGATGATGTAAGTCTTCGCTGAAATTGTATTCAATGCTTTAAGTTCAGCGAATAAGCATTCAGCAAGTTGGGACTTCGATGAAATGATATAGACCCACTTATTCCTGCCACCAGTGATATAACTGAGTAGCAGTGCAGCAGAGGAGTATGCTAAGGTAGAGTTAAGTGCCACAACCTCAGTTTTGGAGATGTTAAACTCTACTGATTAAGTGTAAGCTATTGTTGAATGACATCCAAATCATTAACAAGGAAATAGACATTTTTCATGTCCTCTTGACAGAATGAGAGGAGATGTTGGGTGTCTTCAGTGTAGTAGTGGCACACTAATCCTTTCCACTAATAAGATGTCCCAAAGGAAACACAAGCAGCATAAATAGAAGAGGACCCAAGGTTGAGTACTGTGACCCTTTGCAGTCTTATGTGTTTGTGGGGCAGAAGTATTCATACCTGAAGAGACCCTCTGAATGTGACTTTTTAAATAGGGAGACCCCACTCAAGAATTGTAAAGAAGATGGCACACGATCAAGATGCCATGATTGACGATGCCAAATCATACTTATATTCCAGCAGGACCAAAGCCAAGTAACAGTTTCTAGCTATTAGAAGGTCATTTACTACTTGAACAAGAGCAGTTTCAGTGTAATAGCTAGAGTAATACCCAGTCTGACAGGAATCCATGAGTGTAGCTGTCAGTCTTTTACCTCCAGAATTAAGAACAAAACAAATGTACTTAGGGAAAAGCTCCCAAATTAGGGACGTTTCTTAAATACTAGTATTATAGCTTGACCAAGAAAAAGATTAGAGATTGAGAAAAAGTTATTGAATACATTGGGATCAAGAAATGGATTATTGAGGTTGGGAGTAGCAACAGCCTCTTTCAAGGCCAATGAAACCAGCTGGTTCTCCATATACTTGCATAAAAGCAGTTTTATTGCTATGTTAAAAGCAAAATCCTGACTTACAGGGGGTTTTATTTATTCCCTTTAACTATTAGCTGATGTTTGTGCTAGTCTTAAACAACCTTTTCATAGGTTCATAGGTAGGTACTAGGCTATCTGCCCAGGGGCATTTATAAGCCTAGCCAGAGTGTGTTGGTTTTCGCCACCCCACTGATTAATTAACTGATCCTCTGTCAAGCAGAGCCAATGAAATGATCCCAGGGTGTATTTTCTGTTACCCATCCACTCGTCAAGGTGTCTCTTGAAGAGTGTTAGTGAGGGGCTCTGCCTGATGTAATTTGTAATTTTGTTCCAAAGCATGGGGAGTCTCTGTGACAGGAATCTATCCCTCTAGCATGTTCTATTTATTGTTCTTATCAGGCAAAGGAAGGTTAGACATTGGGCAAAAATTATCAAATATATTGGAATCAAGTGATGGTTTCTTGACGATGGTGGTGACAAGAGCCTTTCTCAAGGCTGATCGAAAAATAAAGATGCCAATGTCTGGTAAATTATTGGCCCTAGTACATTGAGGTTGGCGTAGGTCAGCTTTGATGTCAACTGTCCAATCTGCATGTCATAGAACACGCACCTCAGATCATACATCTCAACCTCTTACCACAAGAAATCAAGACAAAACCATAAATAATGGGAGGACAAAGGCCCAAAAATATGTATACATTTTAAGTATTGCTCTTATAAACTTATAAAGTCGCTAGAGTAATAGGTTGTGTTACCATGCATTTCCTGAAGGATATGAAGCCTGAAACTCAAATGTCTATCATTATTTAGTGAATTCAGTCTTCAGTTATTTTCTATAACATCACAAATTTTATGCGGAACAGACCAAATAATACAAGGCAAAAATCTGGACAGTTGAGAGGTATGCCTGAGGACACAGTCAGAAGTTTATCATTATGAAGAATGTCAAAAAACACCGTAATATAACCAGACATATCCAACAATTGGAACGTCTACAGAGGTTCCTCACTAAAAGAATAAAGGGCATAAGTAATATGTCCTATGCAGACCACCTCAAGCCCCTATCCCTGTATTCTGTCTTCTACAGGCTTTTAAGGGGAGATCTATGTCTGGCATACAGGGCATTGTCAGACCCCATTCTGATGGATCTCCTGCATATCCACAAAACAAACAGCACCAGAATTACCTATTCTGAAGATGTATACCTTGGCTGTGATATAACCGTTTGTGGAACAGGCACCCCATCCATGTGAAGCAGAGTTCCTCCCTAACACAATTCAAGTGCATCTTGGACAATTGGATGGGAAACTGGAAATTCATCCCTGGTTTGGCACCTATGTCTCTAATGGACACAGGTAACCTGTAAATGGTTCATCTCCCAGACCCATGCTTACACTTATCAAGGGTATCAGAACTTGTCAGAGATTTGGGATGCATGGCTAGGCTTAAAAAGGCCCTTGTGGTCATTAGCTTAGTAAACACCTATGAGCCTATGAACACTTGAAGATGGTCACTGTAGTGCCCTTGGAATCCTGAAATGGGAATGAAGATCTGATAGCAGCAACTTTAAAAAAAAAAAAAAAAAAAAAAGAAAGCATGCCGTTCTCATTGGTGGGACAATAAAGCTTAACAGATGGTGAGGCAGTCTGATATGCACAACCTGCCCACCTCTCAAAAGAGGATGTTTGTTCAGTTAACCACTGCTGATATCTCTTTAAACAGATAATCTACCTTTTTATGACAGATCTTAGCCTGTTCTTTTGCATAATGCTTACCAGATCAGTTTTGTCATTACATAGGTTTGCATGCTACCAACAACATACCAGTTTGTGCACTTCTCCATTGAAGGGAACAGAGCGCATGGTTAAACAGTGGCTCACCGCCATTTAGTAGAATGTTCATACACAAGTTGGGGTCAGCAGATCTGGAGCCAAGGATAGGAACTTGTTCTTGTCACTACTCAGATAGCTATCACCATCCTTACAAGGGGAAACTAAAGGAGTGTAAATGAAAACAAAAGAGATACTATAACTAGTAAAAAGTGTCCCTCTCTGTTCAAGTTCATCAGAATGGAAAATGCAATAACTCTTGGCTACAGAAAGCAAGAAGAGAAGAAACAGAATGTGAGACCATCTCTACTGCATTTCACAAGTAATTACCCAAGCAAACCCAAACATCTCATAATCATCTAAATGAATTGGTGAGAACCACTGCCTCATCACCAACCCAAGTACTGAAGAAACCAAGAGCGACAGGGAACTGGGATGCTGGTAACATAGTAATGAGCTGAAGAGGAAGTTGGTGAACTGTTGTAGGAAACATTTTCCACAACTATGTGGGTGATGTGTGAGGAAAAATACACAGTTTTCTCCTGCACCAAGGACACTATTAAATGACTTAGTCATTACAGTTAGTAGTCTTGGTGGTAACTTTATGAGCTGTACCCCAGAACAGGTGCAGATAGTAACCCAACCCATAATCTTGCCCCATCTTGATAACTGAATGATGGAGACCTGAGCTAGAATGACAGGTGGTAAATGGGGATCAAATTTGCCATTGGGCCAGTTCTGTGTAATGAAGACAATTACCATGAAATAAATCCAGGAAAAGAGTAAGACTGTTACAGATAAAACCTCACATTACATTTGTAGTGTTATAAAATGGACCACAAGGGGATGGATCCTAGTCGCCTGTTGTTTTTGAGAAAAAAAAAAACTTGCTCTACCACCCGAAGAAAAGAAAGACAGTGAAACTTTGGTCATTGCATGTGAGAGAAAGGGTTGTATGATCAAAATCCTACCAGAGGCATGCACCTGGGAAAGCCCATGACTCACTTCTGCCAGTCACCTTGAAACTTGAGTAAGATTTGCAAGCATCTATATAGAGGACAGACAAGAGCTACCATCTGGGAAAAGGCAAATGAGTAAAAATCCAAAGGAATGAGAATGTCTTAAGTTATAGGGACAGAGTTAAGTCAAAAGCAAAGGTGTGACAAGAAATTGACAGAAGAAATCAAAAAGTGCAAAACATAGAGGAAGAATAAATAAAAAGAAAAAAAATAATAAGAATAGGAGGAATGCAATACCAGAATGATAAAGAAGAAAAAGACAAGAGAAGATTAAAAGGGGAGTGGAACAATCGACCTAAGATAATTAACAAAGAAATTTAAAGCAATGTAGGTGGATATTGACAGTGCAATGAAGAACAAAGGGATGAATAATAGTGGATTTGAGACACAGACCTATTAGTCAGCCTGTAAAAGAGTAAAGTGCACAAATGAATAGAAAGTTGCTCAATTAAAAGAGGCCTCTGAGTCCCAAAGCTACATAATTTGACCTAGAAATGCAAGTTACAACTGAGTATATTACTTGCAGTTCAAGCTCAATATAAATTGAGTGCACTTAAAACAGGGTGTTATGTAGTAAACCCGTAAAAGTAAAGCAGCAGTCTGACAAACTGGTTTGGTTAGTCAGGGTCTACAGAAAGAGTCCCTGTCAGAGACGGGCTGGGTAAAAGTAGCCACTAACTTCTTAAGCTAGAAAATATATGTATACTTGCAAAACTAGTTATTTGCATTTAATTGAGTGGATATCCAGTGGATGCCATATGTGTGCAGGATTTATGGACAACTCTTCTGACGATTTTGTGCTATGCATTTGTTGTAACAGTTTAGAATCAGTGCCTTGTTAGCAATATAAATAGATTGTGCTTAATAAACATCTTTCTCTCAGGAAAAAAAAAAAAAAATGAAAACTGAGCTTTTGTATATTTGTGATTTTCCTGACAATTTCAGCAACTTAATTGCTATTCCCTACAAACCTATCATTTAATTGGTCACAAGATGATGTACTCCGAGCAGCTGTTTGCAGGTAAGAAAATACCTTTTCAAAACAAAATGAAAATTAGATACTTTGTTTTGGGCCTGTTTTTCCTGCAATCAGTACTGTTACGTTTCATAATATTTCAAAAATGAAGACAGATACAGTTCTTTGTCTCTTTCAGTGGCTTTTATTAACTACAGTACACACGTGCGGGAGCCTCATGGAAAGCACCAGGGAGACCCCCAGAACAAAAGAACAAACAAGCTTATATACTGGTGATATTGCTGACAACACAAAAATAAAGAAATGAACCAATTAGACCATCATACAGGGCAATTAACCAATCAAAGGTTTACCCGTAAACATAAGACAATTCACATCATCACATCTCTAGGCAAAAGAAGGAAAATCTGATGTATTTCCATATAAGGCAGATTTCCTGCTTTCAGGCAGATTCTTGCTTTTAAGCATTTTCTCGTTGCTCAGAGTTCACTCAAAGTTCATAGTAAACAATACGTTTTAATACATACAGACTGTCACATACTTAATTCCCTCAAACACATGCTTTGACTGTTCATATTTTGCAATCCCCCATTTGATGCTGTGTAAGCATCATCACTTAATCTATCATACATTTGCCCCAAATCTAACATAACCATGCTACTGGTCTTTTCATTATTTGAAGACATTGTCATTTTATCATCTACATTCATAGTTGCAGGCATATAAAAAATAGGCACTTTTTTCACAGTTTTTGAAGACATTAATTTCAAGATCAGTGCTTTGATTAGGAATAAGACAAGAAAAGCAACAATTGCTAATACTGCAATTAATGAAATCAACTTCAGCAGTCCACCTCCCCAACCTGAGAATAGGTTGGTTAACCATGCCCACGTTGAAGCATCGGCCTCCTTGGCCTTTGAAAGTTCGGAAATTCTTTGTATCAGTTCAAGATGACTTTCAATTTTGTGCTGATCAGGGATAAACATACAGCATTCCTCCTGGATTAAAGCGCAAGTTCCTCCTTTTGCTGCAAGGGTGAAATCGAGGGCCATACAATTTGGAGTACTACAGCCCTCATAGCAGTCAATTCATCAGTCACTAATTCTAAGGCAGAAAATGTAGCATTGCTTAGTATCTCAAGTAATTTAGATAGTTTTTTTTCAGTTCCCAAATTGATTTTACTGCTCTGTATGAGTCGTGAAGGAAGCAAGAAATAGGAAAGGCCACAGTAAAAATAGAAAAACAACAAGAATAATCAGCAAAATCGTTGTGCAATATTTTTGTGGAAATGTCGGTTATGCCCGAGGAGTTTGTATAATTGTATCAGTCATTTTCAGGCACTGGTACAGTATGACTGCGAGTGCGAGTAGCAATAGGTGGAGAATCTGGAGTAACAAAAGGTAGAGGTTGCTGATCTTCAGACGGAATTACCTTCTTGACATGTGATATATGAATCCAGGTGGGTGAGCCTTGTAGCCAAACTGCTGAAGAAGTGGTCAGTAGAACCAGGAATGGAACCTTCCAGCGTGGTTGAAGAGCTGTTTTTCGAGAAAATGACTTGACATATACCCAGTCTCCTAGTTGTAGTGCCGAGGACAAGAAAGGATCAGGAGTTTGCTGAGCTGCTGCTACCTGTCGATGATGAAATTGTAAAAAAGAAACAAGAGAAGTGCAATACAAGAGGATGTTATGATCAAATTCATCATATTCAGAAAAGGGCGGTGGTGGAGTCATGGGCATTCGCATAGGGCAGCCCATGAGGATTTCGTGAGGAGAAAGACCTTTAGTAAGGATGTACTTGAGCTCTCATAGAGAGCAAGGCTAGAGGTAGTGCCTGTACCCAAGTTAGGCCCATTTCAGTAGTAATTTGTTTTGAGTGTCTGATTCATGCATTCGATAAGGCCGGATGCTTGTGGTCTATAGGGACAATGAAACTTGAAGGTGATGCCTAACATTTTACAAAGTGAATCAATTAATTGAGCAGTAAAATGTGTTCCACGATCCGAATATATTTGACAGGGAACACCAAAACGAGGTATTAAATCATAACAAAGTTTCTTCGCAACAGAAATAGCATCGTTCTTAGCACATGGGTAGGCTTCTAACCACCCAGAAAAAACATCAACAACAGTTAAAACATACTTAAAACGAGTACAAGGTGGAAGTTCAGCGAAATCCCATTGCAAAGCGCAGAATGGTCCCAATGGTTTAGGTATGGGTTGTGTGGGAGTCATGGTGCTTTTTGAAATGTTGTACTGTAAACAAGTGGAGCACGTGCTCAAGAAATGGTGTACAGAAGCAGAAAGACCTGGGGCAAACCAATCCTTTTGGATTTGTTTTATTAATGCTTGTACCCCAACATGAGCTGGCAAGTGATATGCTTTAATAAGAGAATTTAACATGGATTTTGGGCAGACCAGTCTGCCATCTGAATATTGCCAAATGAGATCAGAGCGTTTAAAACAACCTTGAGCCAGCCATGATTTTCTTTCTGATTCTGGAGCTTCAGTTTGTAATGCTTTTAACACTGTAGTATCAAAAGTAGCTATTGACTGTAGAGGCTGCAAAAATTGTCCCTGAACAGTTTGTGAAAGAGCAGCCTGTTTTGCAGCCCAGTCAGCAAAGTTATTGCCTTTGGTTTCGAAAGAGTCATTGGATTGATGGGCTTCATATTTTACAACAGCAATTTGAGATGGTAACAATAAATGTTGTAATAGGTTATTTAAAAAAAATGATTTTTAATGGGAGACCCAAAGGAAGTTAAAAATCCGCGTTCTTTCCATAGGATACCAAAATCATGAACAACCCCATGGGCATAGCGGGAGTCAGTATATATATAGTGACAGATTTGTCCTTAGCTATTTTGCATGCATGCGATAGGGCTACCAGTTCCGCAGCCTGTGCGGAAGTTCCTGGGGGTAATCGTGCTGATTTTACAACTACAGTCGGTGTACAGACTGACCAATCTGCTTGGAATTCTCCGGATTTTGTTCGTAAACAGGATCCATCAACAAAAAGAATCAAATCCGGATTCTGCAAAGGAGTATCATACAAATGTAACCTAGGAGAAAGAGCAGAGTTAACTACAAGCACACAATCATGTGGTTCGCCCTCATCCGATGTCGGTATTAAAGAGGCAGGGTTCAGTGGTGGGCAGCGTATTACTTGCAGGGAGGAATTATTTATTAAACTCAATTCGTATTTAGTAAGACGTGCATTGGAGAGATACTGTGTTTCGATTTTTAAAAGTAATGCCTGATCTGCATGCGGGACTGCTAAAATTGTTTGGTGTCCCAGAGTCAGTGGAGCTGCCATATCAATCAAAATAGCAGCAGCTGCCACTGCTCGCAAGCAAGCTGGATAACCAGAGGCAACCGGATCTGGTTGAGTGCTATAATAAGCAATAGGCCGGTAGCCTCCAGTGCGTTGCTGGGCCAAGAGACCCAAGGCAGTTTTGTTTCATTCACAGCAAAAGAAAAGAAATGGTTTTGAATAATCAGGCAATCCTAGTGCTGGAGGATTTACTAAGGCTGTCTTTATAGCCTGAAAAGCGTCCTCGTGGTGTGACATCAAAGGTAAAGGGTCTGTGATTGCTTTCTTTAAAAGTTGTAATAGTGGAGCTGAAAGTTCTGAAAAATTAGGCACCCATTGTTTACAATATCCCGCTAGGCCTAGGAATCCTCGAAGTTGTCTCTGTGTTACAGGTCGTGGGGCTTTTTGAATAGAGATTATGCGATTAGGGAGTATTTGTCGAGAACCCATTGAGATGATATGTCCCAAATATTGCACTTTGTCCTGACAAAATTGTAATTTGGATTTATTTACTTTGAATCCGCGTGCAGCTAAAATATTCACCACCAAAAGGGAATCTTCCCTACATGAATCACAGTCTGGTGAAGCTATCAGGATATCATCCACTTATTGAACTAGAACAGAACGTGACGGTAGTCGGAGATCCTGTAACTGTCTGTGCATCTCTCTAGAGAATAAGGTTGGGGATTCTACATATCCTTAGGGCAATCGAGTCCAAGTATACTGTTGGCCCTTATATGTAAATGCAAATAAATACTGACTATCAGGATGTACTGGAATAGAGAAAAAAGCTGATGAGATATCTATCACCGTGAAACATTTTGCGTTGGGTGGGATACAGCTTAGGATAGTAGCTGGGTTTGGTACAATCGGGAAGATGGGCAAAACAGCTTTATTAACTTCCCGCAAGTCTTGAACAAATCTATAAACTTGTTTTCCGTGTTTCTTCACCGGCAATATTGGGGTATTATATGGACTTATGGTAGGTACTATGATCCCTTGCCGTTCTAATGCAGAATTAACAGGGGCAATACCAGTGATAGCCTCATTCGTCAAAGAGTATTGAGGCACTCATGGTAACTTTGCTCCCGGTCGTAGGGTTATTTTAACAGGAGTAGGTGAGGTCAAAAATCCAACATCATTGTCATGAGTAGTCCACAAGTGAGAGGGTAGGGAATGTAAAGATTCATCTCTGCCAGAATGCGGCTGGGTACACATCGTCTGTAAAATGGCTGAGTCATCCAGGGCTGCTAGGGTACTATCTTGTTGGTCTGAAGGTACTTGGAGATAGACTCCATCTGCTGTGCAAAAAATGGTAGCCCCCATTTTGCAAAGCAAATCTCTCCCCAAAAGATTTAACGGTGCTGAAGGTCCTACTAGGAATGCATGATTATCTTGTAGGGGTCCCAGGGTAACTGGGATTGGAATAGTTTCGGAGTATTCGATAGGTATACCAGAGATGCCCACTCCTCTGGTTATTTTGTCAGAGAGGGGAACAGTCTTGGCTGCTTTGCCAGCTAACATGGATTTAGTTGCTCTGGTATCGATTAAAAATGGGTAGGGTTTATTCTTAACTAGTAACGTTACATGCGGTCCATTCTGACCACAGGAATGAAAGGACACAATTGCTGTTGCTTCTGTTCAGGGAACCTTCATTGAGGTTGCTGCCAATTGGACGGTGTCCAAGTAGAATTCCATTGTTGTGTCGTATCAGTGTACGGTGCTGGTTGCTCAGCCAAATATGGGCATTCGTTTTTCCAATGGCCTGATTTGCCACAGTTGAAACATTCCGTCTGATTACTAGAATTTTGGGGTGGAGCTGACTGTGTGCTCTGCCAATTTTGTCTTTTCTGATTCCCGGGTCCTTCGCATCCACCTCTTCCTCTTCCCCATCCTTGTCCTCTACCCCGTTGACCAAAAACATTACACATTTGTATTTGTGCTTTTACTAATTTCTCCTGTAAACCCTTCTGCTCTTTAGCTAAATGGTCAGAGAGGTATTGTACCTGTTGGACTAACTCATGCAGGCCTAAACTAGGCCAATTTAAACGCACTTCTTTTAATTTGTCCCTTACTTGAGGGCATAGCCCATCCACAAAGGTGGCTAACAGTCCGCTTTGTGCTGGTCCTTCGGTGCAGGGTACCCATAATATGCCTCAAATGTGTCAATGAGTCGATGTAAGTATTCGTCTATAGGCTCATCCTCTTTCTGTATGATTGATTTGATTTTTGACCAATTGGGGGTAGATGGTACAATTACAGTAATAGAATCAACTATACGTTGTCTAACCGTTTCAAATCCATTTTCCCCTTGCGTGTTGTGTTTTGGTATTGGTGTAGGAGCATTAGCATGATCCCAGATACGTTTCATAAGATCGGCTGGTACAGCGTACTGTAGGACAGCTCTAACCTCTTCTATGGTAGGATTTTGCAAGCAGATATGTCCTGCCAGCACTTGTTGAAACTTTGCTGGGTTATTGCGAATAGGCGGAAGTGATTTGGTAATGGCTTGAAAATCAACTGCCGACCACGCCCTAGGCGCTACTACTGTGGCTGGTTGCCCTGCATCTCTAGCATGGGCTGGATGTGGGACTTCTCTTAACGGAAATATTCTCTCTTCATCTGATGGGCTGGTGCCCAATTCATAGTCAGAGTCCGGATTAGATTTATCTGGTCCACTGTAATCGTCGTTGCCTTCAATTAGAATTGGACATTGTTTATAAATCTTACCCTTATGTAAATATACGGCTTTCTTATCATAATATTTCTTCAACTGGCTAGGCCTAGGGTCAAAAAACATTTGTGCCTTTTTCTTATGTTTTTTTTGTTTTTGAGCGGGTTAATCTAGGTGATGACTTACTAGAGGGCTCTGTTTGGTCAGGTTGCTCTATAAGCTGTCTACTGGATTGACTGTCCAATACCTGAATTCCACTTCCAGACTCGAGTGCGGTGTGTTCTTTTCCCCGCTGACCCCTGCCCTCTGTTGTAGAGCTTACTGCTTCGTCTTAAACTTGTGAGGGCTGGTATAATGGTGGAGGAGCTGTAGGGGGTGGGGGAAACCAGGGGTTATCATAGGTTCATAGGTTGGTACTAGGCTATCAGCCCTAGGGCCTATACAAGCCTAGCCATAACAATTCCCTGGCTATTTCTTCCCACATTATTTACTTTCCTGGACCCCTGTCTAGCAGGGCTAATGAACAACAAAGCTATTTCTCATCACACTGAGCTACTGGGGAACCCCTATCATCCTCAGACGATTCAGTTATTTGTAATTTATTTAGTTCTTGTACAGGATATAAACCTGTAAAGGGCAGTTCCTTTAAACGTTTCCCGTTTGCTACATCTAGATTAGTCGCAGTATGTCACAGTTCCTTTATCTGCTCTTTTAGTTTCTTTTGATTATCTTTAAGACTACTAACAACGGAATCCTTTTCCCTTTCTTTGGCTTTGCCCAACACAACCCTGGTAATCGTCCTTTCTTTTTTAACCTCTTTTGTAAATTAATCAATACATCTTTATTAAAACTACCGTTTTCAGGAAAGGCAAGATTGCTGTCATTTTTAGTTAGGGCGATCCACTGGTTTAAATACATGCAACTGTCCCGGGACACCCGATAAAACAAATAACCAGCAGGTGTACCTTTTTCTGGCTCATTTATTTTTCCCGCACTCACTCCCATTTTCACACAATAAGCTGTACTTGTTTAACACAGGTTTAGCTAAGGCGTTATATAAACGTCTTTTTACCCCTTTTCATTCCTCTTTTCATACTTATGACGCCAGTATTTCCGTATTACCCCACTCTCATACTGCACATTTAAAAGCAGATGTCAGTATTTCTGTATTACCCCACTCTCATACTGCACATTTAAAAGCAGAGAAAAAATGCATGCCACTTACCTTAAAACAACTGAATGAGACAAATGATATCTTTTTCTGCACAAAAAAAAAATTTTTTTCAAATCTTTAAGGCAGACAGACAGAGGGATGAAGAAAACACTGCAAAAACAGAAAAATTTGTTATGGGCCCTTTTATTCATAGGTTCATAGGTTCATAGGTTCATACTAGGCTATCTGCCCTAGGGCATTTATAAGCCTAGCCCAAAGTTTTGTGGCTTTCACCATCCCTTAAGTTTGAAAGGTACTGTGCCCATTAGTTTACCGTCCCTCTGTCCAGCAGTGACACTGAGGTGATCCCCGGGGTAAACCTGCGATCTCCCATCCATTGGTCAAGATTTCTCTTGAACAGGGACAGCGAGGTGCTCTGCCTCACATGTACCAGGATTTTGTTCCACAGCATAGGGAGTCTCTGGGTGATGAATCTGTCCCTCCAGCACGTCCTATTTATAATTGTGTTAAGGTTTAAGTCTCTTCCTCTTGTATTTCTTGTGGATTTAGATTTTTTGAGGTGGAGCATGTCCATCAATTCCGGGTTTGACATGGCCTTGTATGTTAGGCACAGGTCACCTCTGAGCAGACGGTATGCGACCGAATAGAGCTGGAGTTCCTTCAGTCGGGCAGCATAAGACATATTTTTGAGACCCTTTATCTTTTTGGTGAGGAACTTTTGGGGCCTTTCCAATTGCTACAGGTGTCGGGTTATTAGCAGTATTTCTTTCACTTCCTGACTGCTGCAGCTTGTTCCGAATTCAGATCCGAGTAAACAGCACCAATTGTTACGCTTCATAATATTTCAAAAATGAAGACAGATACAGTTCTTTCTCTCTTTCAGTGGCTTTTATTAACTACAGTACACACGTGCGGGAGCCTCATGGAAAGCAGCAGGGAGACTCCCAGAACAAAAGAACAAACAAGCTTATATACTGGTGATATTGCCGACAAGACAAAAATAAAGAAATTAACCAATTAGACCATCATACATGGCAATTAATCAATCAAAGGTTTACCCGTAAACATAAGACAATTCACATCATCACATCTCTAGGCAAAAGAAGGAAAATCGGATGTATTTCCATATAAGGCAGATTTCCTGCTTTCAGGCAGATTCTTGCTTTTAAGCATTTTCTCGTTGCTCAGAGTTCACTCAAAGTTCATAGTAAACAATGCGTTTTAATACATACAGACTGTCACATACTCAATTCCCTCAAACACATGCTTTGACTGTTCATATTTTACAGTACTGATGGTACCCCTTCTAAACATAATTCTGCACAGTACTACACTTGCAACTTTCACAAAGCAGTTTGATTACCATTACCCCTTGTTGATCTTTTGTAGTTTTTATAACCATCGTAAACATAGCAAAGTTAATTTGGAAGAAAATTAATAACTGACTTCTGATTGTAAGGGGAAGCTTATTGCTGGGTTGTAGCTGAAAAAAAGTCAGTGGACCAGGGCATCCACTCAGCAAATGTGGAATAAATAAAATCCACATTTTTTTTGCTGTCACTTCTTACTGTTATTGATATTTATTTTTAGTATTATGCATGAAGTTGTGGTGGTAGCTTTCTAGCATTGGCTTGCCAGGCCTACACTTTCAAATAAAACCAATCAAATACTGCCTTGTAGACCAGGCAGAGTTCACCTCTGTATAACATATAATAATTAGAATGCAATGGCAATTCTTGAAGCCTTTTTAAAAAAGTTATGTTTTCAAATCCCATACATTTTCTAGCAGGGGATTTTCAAGTTGTTACAGGTGTGTTTTTGAAGACTGTTATGAAAGGAGATACTGCCAGCCCAGGTGTCCAGAATTTTGTAAATAACGATATGTCATTTATGAATATCAACATGATGTATACAAGATGTTTGTGTGACAAATGTATTTGAACTGTATGTTATGTGTATATCAAACTGAAGGTATTTGCAAAGTGCTTGCAATGTAACTACAGCATGCCCTACTGGAATAGAACAGAAATGTACCTGCATTATTGTAACTGTTTAAATGTATATATTTTAACAGTGGAAACTGGAATGCAGAAGTTTAACTTCAGAAAAATAACTGAAATTAAATGACTTTATGGCCACACCATAAAAAGATGCATCCTTCGATTTCAGTACAGCAACAGACACAATGATAACAGGGAGCTTTCTGTATTGCCTTGGAAGTGTTTTATTGTTTTATGACTTCCACCATTTGCCAAAGATCTGAGGTCTATGTATTGTCACAGGTAGATGCTAAATGCTGTTGCTTTCAGCAGTGGGGGTTTCACCTGGGATAGAGTCAGATGACAATAAATTATGTCATTCTGCAAGCTATCCCAGTAGTAATATTTGAGATATTAATTTAAGAAGTCTCTGAGAGAGAGCGAGAGAGAGAAAGAGCGAGAGGGAGAACAGTCTGTATTTTGTCTTGGACCTGGCAACAAGAACCATTCACCACATCTGCCTTGCTCTTAAGTAAGTTAACTAGGGTATAGTAATTCTCCTAAATACAGTCAGGAATATAGCGAAGCTTAATTTAGATGTTTTTCTTTATTTATTTGAGACTGTTCTGCAATGTTTTAAATATTTCCTGTGATTTTTGAACTCTGATGTCACTGTGATTATATACTGAGTATTTGCCTTGTTCTTTTATTATTTATTAGTAAATATATTAAATCTTTCATTGTAGCTGATTTTGTAGACCTATTCAAGTTCTGGAAATACTTGCATATTTATGTGGTGACACTGTGGGCCACTCATAATAGCTTTTCTCTTGGTCAAACTACCATTAACATTACACAGTAAGATTGGACACCCTTTAAGGGCCTTAAAGTAGCTGACAAGGAGTGGCTGGTGGCAGTGAAAACTGCCTTATAGTCTTGGCAGAAGGAGGCATAGCTAGTAAATCTGTGCCAGCCTTTCCTAGGTGTGTGTGTGTGTGTGTGTGTGTGTGTGTGTGTGTGTGTGTGTGTGTGTGTGTGTGTGTGTGTGTGTGTGCGTGTGTGCGCGTGTGTGTGTGTGTGTGTGTGTGTGTATGTGTGCGTGCGTGCGCGTGTGTGTGTGTGTCAGCTACTTGGGTAGGGACAAAAAGCACTGGTTGGACAGAGAGGGTGCTTGATTCCTTGGGTTGGTCAGTCAGCTGAAATCTCAACTCTATAGCTTTGCCAGTGGGGAAGTCTTATTGGGGATCTGGAGAAAGAGGGAAAAAACAGACCCGGACTGACTGTGGTCTTTGTGTGCTCTTAAGGGAAATTGCACTTGATGCAGAGAGCTGCATCTGTAAATACTGTGTGCGTACTTGTCATCCTCCAAATGTAAGTCCCCCACTGGTGCCAGTGGTGAAGATTGAGACTCCTTGATTACTGGTCCAGTGGTGGGGCATCACAAAAACTACAGTGTGTAGTATTATACTGAGCAATGGGTCATGTGAGTAGAAGAGTGGTACAATGATCTACTTGTAGTAGTTGGACATGCCTTTTAGAATTAGATGGGCTACAGAGTGTGCTTTTCTGACTTTGGTAAGTTCACACTGGACGAAGTTCAAATTGTTCCCTGTACCATTGTCCTTAGGTTTTTAATGATGGTGTAATTTTTTTAATATTTCACCTTTTATTTTGTGATCTTATAATTTATGTTTTGTTTGCAACGTCTCGTGATGCTGCATTTCATGACTTTAAAGTAGAGAGGCCCTGTGTCACTAGATTTACGATTAGCAACCCCCCCCCCCCCCCCCACTAAAAAAAAAGTAGACTGGTCTGCAGTGAAGTACAGTACAGGAAGATAAAGTTGTGTATTTGTCTTTATACCTGGAATTTACCAGATAAATACATTTTGTAACTGAGAGTTATGACATGTTATTCAGAAAGGTTTACTAGAATATTCAGTTTGACATGTTGACATGTATGGTCTTATAAACCAGCATTCATTTAAGAAGGAGACAGTTGACATCACTTACAGTATTAGTAACTGTGGGAAGACTTTTTTTGGTCTTCAACATCTGGTTGAAGGGATCTATGGCTTTTATTGCAATCTCTGGTTTCTGTAAATGCTTTGGAATGTATTCTATAAAGCTGTCTACGTAGGCATCTTGTCCTGAAAGTTTTATAAGCATAACTAGAGGCAATATAAACATAGTTGTTTGTAGAGAGGGGTCCGAGCCAGACCACAATAAAAATCTGAATTTGACAAATTGCAGTATTTGCAAAACAGCTTAAATAAAAAAGCATAGTTATCAGTACTCTGAAACGTTACACATGTAAAGGTTAGAAACATAAATATGTAGTGTTGTTTTGCCTTCAGGTCTGAAAAATTCTGCATTTGTTTCTAAAATGATTTTTTTATTGTCTGTATATTTTGGCATAAAACATTAAAATTTATGGAGCATAGTTTAAATGTATTTTGTGGGCAATTATCCCAGCAATATTCCATGAAGATTTCATGATATGTCAAATCATTTTAGAGGGTCAGACATTCATATACACAGAGCAGAGCCAAAACTAAACAGTAATAATGAGGTTAATGTCAAACTCAATTGCTCTGATATGAGCCTCAAAATTTCACATGGTCACCTTTTCAGTGCTCCTTGAGCTAATGTAGAACCCCTTCTGCAGGTTAGGTTTTAAAATGTGGTTGTTTTGAATTGCTAAGAGGAACATACTATATCAGGGGCTGTACAAAATTACAAAACAACCAGGTGCTCATGTAGTAACAAATTAATTGCAGGAGATCTTGTGTGGGGTTTTGCTCTTAAATTGATGTGCAGAATTACACTAATTCCAGGAGGAAAAGGTACAGTCCCACCTATATGGAAATGGTGTAGTGGGAGTTTGCTCCCTCTCACAGTAAACATGTTGCCTCAGAAAGAGAGCCTGTAAATATATGATGTTATGTTGTCCTCTCTTGCCTTCATTCTTGCTGGTTGGGTTCGGAGCCAATCCTCGGTTCTTACTCGGCCGCATACCAAAGCTCAAGAACTTCTACTGGTTCGAGGCTACAACCTATCCCAGGATGCCTAGTGGCTGTTCCCCAGATCTCGTTTTCCGCTTGAAACATCGTAATTGTCTTCACTGGCTCAGGCTAGTTATTACTTTTATTATGCATTTTTTCTCTATATCCTTAACAAAAACTTTTTTGTTAGAGTCTGTTAATATCTTCCGTTAGTAAGTCGTGTGCTTGTGTGTGTTGTTTTCATTACTTGGGTGTGTTCTTCGGCTGTTTCTCTTTAGGGCCCTTTTCTTCTTCTATCCCCTTAGAGTATCCATTTAATTTAGAGGATTCTTTCTCTTTAGCCCGTTTTTTCTTACAGGGCTTCTTCCCCATTCCGTAGGAGTCGCAGTTTAAATTAGAGGCGTCTCCTCAGGTTGGAGGAGACTGTTGTTTAACTTAAGAGACTTCTCTTCCAGCCCACCTTTTCTTTCCTAGTTTATAACAAAAAAAAAAAAAAACTCTCTTACCATTGCTTCAGTACTGTGTTATTGTTATTGTTGTTGCTATTGTAGTTGGTTTCCTTTGGTCTCTTTTATAATGTCTACAGAATCTGCTATGGAATCGAGACAATCTGGGTTTAAAAAGTGCGATTCATGCACCCAGAAAATGTCTCTAATGGACGGACACACAAGTTGTGTGTATTGTTTAGTAGCAGTCCACCTGCAGGATTCTTGCTCTATTTGTCATGGTTTTAGTGCGAGGGTCCTACAGGAAAGAAAAAATAAACTTATTTTAAGAGGTTTGTTAAGACCCTTTTGAAACAGGGGAAGGTAATCAGGCCTGTAAATTTGACAAGCCAAAAAAAGTCAGCTTCGTCGGCTCCGTTGTGTGAGCCGTCAAGCAGTCATAAGGAACAAGTATCTTCGGAGCCGAAGGTTATCGGTTCCGACAAACCTGGCCTTCCCTCAGTTTTATCTTAGTCTTCGGAACCATCACAGTGCCGAAAAAGGAGTCGGTCACCTTCATTGGAACCAGTACGCTCGCTGCCGCAATTTCCCTTACTACAGTCTCTGGCAGGTAGTCACAGGTCATAGACCCATTCCTCTCGGTCATCCAGAAGTTTATTGGACGATGACGTGGAGCGGGTGGTGAAGAGGTTGCTGCGGACATGGGCCTTGGCACAAATTCTCTCGAGCCCAGCCCATCGGAACATGGAGCCGACCACTGTATCTCAGGTGCCATCTATTCCTACTCTGACTCGGATGAGTTCGGAGCCAGAGTGTCAGGAAATCATTGTGCAGGAACCTGCGGAGCCAGTAATCACCTATATCATCTCGGCTCCGACATCTGCTCCAATCTCATCAATGCTGTCTTCCATTGAGGGATCTGGGAGCCGACACTCCCTGATTGGCTCTGGGGGGGGTGGAGTCGAGTCGGATCCTTGTCAGAACTGACTCTCCAACTCGGTGCTTTGGCACAGGTGAGTTCGGCACCCTCGGGAGTGGAGTCTCTCTCGGCCCAGGATCACGGTGCCTCTGAGGTGATGAGAAGTGTGCTCTCCACTGAGTCTCCTCCGCCTTCTGCTCCAGCCACTCTTCCCCCTAAAGGACCAGCGTCTACTGCTTCATCATCCCTCCATCAGCCCCAGAGTAGAGAGTCAGTGCTCCAGAAAACCCCAGTGGGTAGAACCCCCTCTTTCGACACCTCCCTGGAACATCCCCCTGAGGAGGTCCTTCGGAAGAGACATTGTAAGAGGAAGCACATAGACTCCCCTGAGTCTCTCACTTCTCGTCATCTTCTGAGGATGTCTCTTTTTCAGACATCCTAGAGATCCTTAAGGAGAGGGGTGGCTGAAAATCCCTCTCCCCTTCTGAGGATGAGTCGGCATACCTGGAGGCATTTGTCTCTCGCCCCACCACCTCTTGAGTGTCTCAGCCCTTCGACCCGCTGTTGTAAGTTGAAAGGTGTGGGACTCTCCAGAGTCATTGGACCCTGTTCTGAGGAGGTCATACAAATTCATTATGGCCCCAGAGGATAGACGATACTTAACAAAGGGAGTTCCAGTAGATGCGATGGTGGCGGCAGCGGCCACAAAGAAGGAGTTAGCTGAAACTTCTGCATCTCTCCCTCCACTGAAAAAGGAGTCTCGTATGATGGACAGATACAGGAAGTGTATGATGTTCTTTGTGTTTCACTGTTGCAGTCATCACATTTGGGTTATCTGCTTGCAGTAGCCCTTATTCAGCCTGATTAACAAAGTCTTGGGTCCTACGTCGGTTGCTGTCTCTTCTGTGACATCAGGCAGTCAGGGGTATAAAACATGCAGCCGACGCCATTACATCAGTCTTTCTTGCCGTGCGGTGCCCTAAGCAGAAGCAGTTTGCAAGTGCCGGTCGGCCGACTCCTGAAATTTTCGTTTTCGAGTTTCAGATCCGAAGTCTTCAACTTAAAGCTAAGTACCCCGTTGGGGAAACTTTTTCTTGCTCTAAACCGATGTCAGTAAAAGTAAATAATTGCATTTCTTGTGGAAAGAAAATACCACATAAAGATTTTCATTCGTACTGTATTCCTTGCCTAGGCCCTGACCATGACGTACCTCGCTGTCGGTTTTGTGCCTTATTTAAACAATGAAATATCCATCGTCAGTATATTTTCGCTTCTAAATATTTTGGTGCTCGGTTCAGTTATCCAGATATGTCTTTGCTAAGCCATCCAACTACCAACATTCCAAAAAAATACAAAGATAAAGACAGAGACAGACCGCCTAGGTCCAAAGCTGCCGATGAAGCTTCTCCTAAGCCAGTCTCCAGTTCACCGGTACCCAATGAGACGCTTTCGCAGCCCCTGATACCCGCTACTTCAGATTCGCAGGCCTCTACTGAGACCCATTCGGAGTCCGGTATGCCGCGAGATACTTCAACTGTGGAACCTGCGCATGTCTCTACCTTGGATGGGTCCGGAGCCACTGTGCAGGCACCGGCTTCTGAGGGTATATTCAGGCCTACTGACTTGCATATTAAACTGACGCCATCTTCCTCTTCAAGGCCTAAAACTCGAACCATGCCTAGAAAACTGATGCCCAGACTGCATGGTCAGGCCTCTGTGTCTAAAAAACAGATGATAAGAATGGCTGAAGACCTTATTACTTTAATCAGGGGAAGCCAACCTTCCCCCTCTAAGAGACCTAGGACTGAGTTTGTTTATAATACTTCTGACCAGGATTCTGAAATTTCTGTTTCCTCTGATGATGACCAGGATTTACCCTTATCTACCTATGAGGATTTTGATGCTGAGGACTCTATTCCCTCTGCCCCCCCCCCCCCCCAGAGGATTTCTCTTTTGGTGAAACGTTGCATACTCTTAGGGAGCATTTTGATTGGGAAAGTCAGGATTTCTCTGATTCTAAAAAGAGGCTTAGGGATTTCTTACTCCTGCCCCAGCACAGGCTTTTAGCTATCCCTCCTGTCCTAGACATTGTTGATGATGCCTTTTCGGAATCTAGCTTGGCCCCTGACTCTTCACCTCCTGCTCCCAGAAAACCTGATAGGTATTACAGGGTTCCTGACTCATTTTGTGACTTTTCAAAAATCCTACTGCGGATCCTGAGACCATTTCACAGGGACCCAAGGGCATTAAAGCTGCTACTGCCAAAAATCCTACCCCCTCTGATAGAGACTACAGGGCGCTGGATAGATGGGGTAAAAAGGTATGCACTTCTGCACCCTTGGCCGTTAGGGCCTTAAACTGCCAGTTTCATATGTTAAAGTATCAGCAGTATATTATTGGATTGCTTAAACAGAAAATGATGTTGATTCCTGATTGTGCTGAAAATAAGGATTTACAGGATTTAATGCATTCTGCTGAACAGGTTGAGAAACATACTTTGCAATGTGGTTTTGTTTCACTAGAGGCATCTTGCAGGGCTGCTGTCACTGGGTCTGTACTTAGAAGGCATGTTTGGCTTAAGGAGCAATCCTTGCCAGATCATGTTAAAGCTAAATTACTGGATGCTTCGTTAAATCAGGACCGCCTGTTTGGCAACAAGGCAGAAGAAGTTCTCAAAAAGATGGAGGAAAAAGCTAACTCTATGCAAACTGTTAAATATTTCTTACAAGTGCAACCTCCAAGATTTAGTAGGCATTGGCCGTCTAAGAATTGGTCCTTTCCTGTCTCCTCCAGGCCTTCTCAGTCCAAACCCTGATCCAGCAGAGCACCCAGGCTTCAGTCCCAGAGTACACACAGGACTAAGCAGTGGGGGGCCCCCACTTCCAAATCTGGGAGTAGTAAAACTCCCCCCTATGGTAAACTGTCTCAATGGCTTAACTTTTAAACTTCCAAGCACTTCTCAACTGACTGCCCCTTTTGAGGGAAAGATTGCTCTACATGCAAAAAACTGGGAACTCATTACCCAGGACAAATGGGTTTTAAATATAGATGTGAAGTTGTTTGATCTCGCCGTTTGTTCTCACACATGGGTTCGGAGCCGATCCCTCGGCTCCGAGTCGGCCACATTCCAAGCTCTGCGTCTAAGAGAAGCTCGAGGCACAGTCCCTATCCCATGATCCCCTGCTGCTAACCCTCAGATCTAGTTTGCCGCTGCAACAGGTCTCGTTGAGTGAGAGCTCGGGCCAGTATCCTTTATATTTTTCATATTTTATATATATATATATATATATATATATATATATCGCCTAAAATAGTTAGAATTGTTGAAGTTTATTATTAGGATTAGCATAGTATTAGTATTAGTGTAGTGTTGGTGTGTGTGTGTTGTTTTACATTAGTGTTAGCTTGTTGTGGGAGCGGCTGCTCCTAGGCCTTAGGCCATTTTCCTTTTTTCTGTCAAGGCTTTGTCAGATTTTTTACTGGTAATTCCCTTTTCTCCAGTTAACCAGTAGTTATTATACTAGCTGTGTGTATTAGTGGTAGTTTCGTGTAGTTTTATACATATAGTTGTATTTACATTTTTGTGCTTAAAATGTCGGAAAAAAACAAATCTGGCTTTAAACGTTGCCAGTGTGGACAGAAAATGTCCATAACTGATGACCATGTTTCCTGCATCTACTGTCTGGGCCCTCTCCATCTTCAGGAGGATTGCTCCATTTGCCACTCGTTTAGTGGCAGAGTGATGATGGAGAGACGCAGAAAACTGGTTGAGAGAGGTCTCCTGAAGCCGGAGTTTCAGGAGGCATTGGAAAAGGCGGACCAGTCATCGAAGTCTTCGAAGGGGTCGAAGTCTTCGAAGGTATCGGAGCCCAGGTCATCGGCTCCGAGTACCTCTTCTAAGATTCGGTTGCTGGCTCCAGAGACCTTGGAGCTGAGCACCGATATGCTACCTCGAATCGAGGTCCAGGTCTTGGAGCCAGTGTCAGAGGTACCCCCTTCATCGATCCTTCGTTCGGTGACCTCTTCGGCCCCTTCGACCCGTTCCTGCAGACTGTCTGACACCGATGTGGATCAAGTGGTGCAGAAACTTATGGAGAACACGGCCTTATCCAAACTGATTGCGGTTTCGTCCCAGTTGGTTTTGAAGCTTGAGGCCCTTCCTGTCCCATCTGTTGATCCTCCTTCGAGACCCGTCGAGTCATCGGAGCCGGGAGTCGAGGATCTGATGATCGTTGATCCCCCAGGGCCGAAGCCTTCTTTAGTGCTTTCGGCTCCACTGACCTCGACACCCTCGGTACCCATCGAGGGGTCTCAGAGCCGACAACCCCTCCTCGGTTCTGGGGGGTGGGGAGTCGAACTGAAGATCTGAAGTAGGAAGTTTCATTTGTCTGCAACCTGTGGGTCTTGGATCCGATATCGGATCCGAGCCGGCAACTTGTTTCAAGCTAATGGATCCGAGCTCCTAGCTCCTCCCTTCACCCATAATCCCCTGCTAACCCTCCATGACCTCAGATCTAGTTTGCCGCGCTTGTGGATGGCTGGATCTTCTTGAGCTCGTCAGCGAAGTGGAATTTTACTGCATTTTAGTGTATTTTTCCTGTCAAAATATTTCTTTTTTTTAATTAAATTAAATAAGAAAAAGTGTGTAAGTGTTAGGTTCCCTTATTATTTTTATTTTAATATAGTTCCCCCTCCCTTCGCTGGTCGTTAGCGTGTGCGTGTGTGTTGTGTTTTTTTTGGGGGGCCTGTGTGTGTGTGTGTAGTTTTTTTTTCTTTAAAAAATGGCTGAGGTCCCAAAAGCCATATTTTCTAAATGTACTGAGTGTGGCCATAAGCTCTCCCCGGCTGATAGCCACACTCGGTGCGTTCGGTGCCTTGGGGTTGAACACCTTACCTCAGGCTGTACCATCTGTGCAGCGTTCAACCCCAGGGCACTGAAAGAGCGGAGGTCGAAGCTGGTCCTTGCGGGACTTCTACCCCCGGACTCGGCTTCGGCCTCCGCTGTCTCTGCTGCTCCCGTGGCTCCACCACAGCCTGTGGTTGCTGCCACTCCTGCCCCCCTGCCTCTGTCCGGGACTCAAACTCCCGCTAAAGTGTCGGAGGACAGGGAGGCCAGGAGGGAGAAGCACCACAAGCGGCGGGCCGAGACCTCCATTTCGGCCCCGCCAGCTAAGTGGGCTTCTCCCTCCACTGCTTCTAGGTCTCCTCCTTCTCGGTTCCGATCCCCTTGTTTCTCCTCGGGGCCCGAGGAGGAGGAGACCCGATCTTTGTCGAGGACATCGAGGCGGCATTCCAGGCCTGCCTCGGTGGCCTCTTCGAGATCTACTTTTAGTATATCCGATGCAGACTTGGACCGGATGATGCGAAGATTCATCCAGGCCCAACTGCAGATGGGAGTGCTCTTGCCTCCCCCCATCCAGGGGGGGAGCTCGACACCCTTTTTCCATCCTATTGCTCCTTCTCCGACCCGCTGTCCGGGTTCGGAGCGTTCGGAGCCGAGCAGCGTTGGAGCCGGGGGTGGGTCGGCGCCGACAGTACTTGGTACTTCGGATCCGACCTCTAGGAGCCGTGGTCCAAGCTTCGGATCTGGGGGATTCAGTGTGCCTTCGGCTCCGTCCATGTCGGAGCCCACTGGTTCCTCGGATCCGATGGTCTCGGCGCCGGCTCCAATCCCTTCATCAGATCCGAGTGGGAGTCGACTTTCGGATCCAGTAGTGAGTGGCTCTCCCTCGGCCTTCGATGTTGTGGAGAGGGCTCTGTTGAGAGCATCCGGTCCCCCGGTCCTTGCATCGGCTCCTCCCTGCACTCCCTCTCTGCTGGGCCAGGCTTCCATCACCCGGCCAAAGGGACAGCCTGCTTCGATGTCACAGATGGTTCCATTGGAACAAGATGCTGCTGGCGAGGCCTCCTCGGACAGCCCCCCCCGAGGAAGTTCCCCGCAAGCATAAGCGCAAAAGGAGGCACATGGGCTCCCCTGAGTTCTTAACCGAGGACACGGACTTGGAGGAAGGGGAAGGCTCTCCAAGATCACCCCCTGAGGATGTCTCCTTTGGAGACATCATGGAGATGCTAAGGATCAGAGGTGGGTGGTCTGCCCCCAAGTCTTCCTCTGTCGAGTCCGTGTTTCTGGAGGCATTCGAGGCAGGCCCGTCTACCTCTTGGGTGTCCCCTCCGACCGACCCCCTGGTGGACCTCATTACCACCAGGGCATGGAAGGATCCGGACACCGTGGAGCCAATACCGAAACGCCCGGATAGAATTCTTAGCCCCCCCTCAGACCGATCACATTGGAGTAAGGGGCCCCCCGTAGATGCCATGTTGACGGCGGCAGCCACGAAGAGGGAATTGGCTCAGGAGAGCCCCTCAGTCCATCCACCGAGCAAAGAGTCCCGTTTGATGGCCCACTTAGGGAAGCGAGTTTTTAGTTCAGCGACCTTCTCGGTGAGGTCTCTGAACTATATGGCACATGTCATCAGGATGCAGCGGGATCTTATCAAAGAATACGCTGCATCCCCCCTGAGTCCATGTCGGAGGATGACAAACAATTGTACTCCACCCGAATGGCCACTCTGAGATCAATTTCAAACACCTCTATGCGGCTATTGTCACAAGCCACAGAGGGAGCCGCTAGGGCTAGCGGAGCAGGCCTAGTCATGAGACGTCAGGCCTGGCTCCGTCATTGCGATTTTGCGGAGCCCTTTAAAGCGTCCTTCGCGAACGCCCCTTTCGATGGTTCTGCCCTCTTTGGCAAAACAGTTCGCGAGACACTTGTCCAGAGCGAGAAGGACGGGAAGACGTTTGCCGTCGGAGTCCGCTTCTCTGCTCCCCAGCGTTTTTTTTCGAGGAACCAAAAGGGTCAGAAGAATATGTGGTTCCGAAAATCACAGCATTCCCAACCCGCTCCAGACAACCAGTCCTACCGTGGCAGAGGAGGACCGTGAGGACGTCACCCCAGGGGCAGAGGGGCTCCGAGAAACTTTGGGTCTAGAGAACCTTTCTCTGAACGGCCCGCGCAGCAGCCCTGAGGGGTTGCCCGGCTGCTCCACTCTGGAGGCAGTCGGGGGGGGCGCTTCTCAAAACACCTAGCGGCATGGGAGTCCATCATGACAGACCGCTGGGTGCTTCGCATTATATCCAGAGGGTACACAATACCGTTACTCCATGTCCCCAAATCCAGGAACCTCCCCGATGTACCACCCGACCAGAGGGAGGCCGCAGCTGCAGAAATTCATCAGCTGTTAGGAAAAAGAGCCATCCAGTCTGTCCCCCAAGACCAACTCGGATTAGGGTTTTACTCCAGGTTCTTTTTGGTGCTAAAAAAGACGGGGAACTTGAGACCGATCCTAGACCTTTCCCGCTTGAACCTGTCAGTAACCAAAGAAAAATTCCGAATGGTCACTCTTCAATCTATTCTCCCCCTTTTAAGGGAGAACGATTGGATGTGCTCCATAGACCTCAAGGATGCGTACTACCACATTTTAATGGACAGACAATCCAGGAGGTTCCTTCACTTCCGGCTGGGGGCCAGTCACTGTCAGTTCAGGGTCCTTCCCTTTGGCCTCACCACAGCCCCCAGGGTGTTTACCAAGGTATTAGCAGTGATTGTGGCCCACCTGAGACTCCAGGGAATACAGGTCTTTCCATACCTGGACGACTGGCTCCTGACCACACCAACAAGGCATCTACTTTGCTTAGCCAGAGATTTCTTTCTCTCTCTAGCCCCACAGTTAGGCATTACTATCAACCTCGACAAATCCCTTCTGGCTCCAACGCAGATCATAGAATTCATAGGCGCCAGAATCGACACCAGAGAGTTGCGAGCCTTCCTAACTCCCGAGAGAACCCAGAACCTACAACTCCATGTGCGGGCTATCCTCCAATCAGAGACTTCACCAGCGGAATTGGTCCTGAGGGCACTAGGCTGCATGGCGGCAGCGATCACGCTCCTTCCATGCGCCCGTTTGAACATGCGGGTACTGCAATGGACTCTTCTAGTGCAATGGTCTTTTCTATCCCTTCCTCTCCGCCACCCCGTTGCTATCAGCAAGGCTTGCAGGAGGGCGCTACTATGGTGGCTCCAAGACTCGAACCTCCATACAGGCAGTCCCTTCTGCACCTCTACCCCTCTCGCCACGGTGACCATGGACGCTTCCCGCCTCGGGTGGGGGGGCATTATTCGGGCAGGACAGTTCAAGGCACGTGGAATGATACAGAGACCTCCCTGCATATCAACGTTCTAGAGATGAGTGCGGTGCTGTTTGCGTTGCAAGCACTTCAGGACCTCCTCCCCATAGGAACGATTGCAATCCAGTCGGACAACATGTCGGTGGTCTGGTACATCAACAAACAGGGGGGAACCAGATCTTACCCTCTATGCCGCGAAGCCATGAGAGTGTGGGAATGGGCAATCTCCTCCAATCGCTTTCTAATTGCAATGCACATTCCGGGGAGGACCAACATCCTAGCGGACAAGCTCAGTCTCACCCTTCTTACCCCGTACGAGTGGTCTCTCAATCCACTAGTAGCGAAGCAGATATTTGCAGCTTGGGGGCAACCCTGCTGCGATCTTTTTGCGTCTCCATCAAACACCAAATGCGGCAATTTCTTCGCTCTAATCCCCCCTCCAGGGGAAACTCCAAGAGACGCTCTGGTGCATGCTTGGCCACCCAGTCTACTCTATGCCTACCCTCCTCTACCACTAATGCTACAACTCTTACAGAAAGCCTCACGGTTGGGGAGCAGGATGATCCTCATTGCCCCGTTCTGGCCTCGGCAAATTTGGTTCCCTTACGTGTGGTCTCACCTTGTGAATCACCCTTGGATTCTAGATCCCACTCCGGATCTCATCTCCCATCCGTCAAACTTACCGACCCCAAACCTGGACAATCTGAAACTGACAGCTTGGTTGCTCCAGTTCCACTCCTAGTTAGGATTTCGGTATCTCTTCACCAGTCAAAGCCATCCTCGTGGCAGCGCATAAGCCCTCCACCAGGAAAGTGTATCACAGTAAATGGAAACGATTTTCCATTTGGGCGGAGCATCATGATCTAGATCCCTTTACGGCTCCTCTTCCATCCATTTTAGACTTCCTAACTGAACTCTTTCAGGAAGGTGCTAGTTGTTCAACTGTCAAAGTGCAATTGGCAGCCATATCACATTACCATGTGGGACATGATGCAGGGCCTTTGATGTCGGCCAAATTGTGTAAAACCTTTCTCAAGGGCACCTTTTTACTTAGACCCCCTGTAAAAGAAGCCGTACCACCCTGGGATCTTACACTAGTTCTTCAAGCCTTGACTGCTCCACCCTTTGAACCCGC
Organism: Protopterus annectens; assembly: GCF_019279795.1. NCBI lineage: Eukaryota > Metazoa > Chordata > Ceratodontiformes > Protopteridae > Protopterus > Protopterus annectens. Next base: position 1,121,793,662 of record NC_056745.1, read on the forward strand.
TACTTCAGTAGATCTCAAATTCTTGTCATGGAAAACAGCATTCCTTGTTGCCATCACTTCAGCAAAAAGAGTGTCGGAGCTTCAAGCTCTCTCGGTGAAGCCTCCTTACCTGATCTTTCACCCAGATAGAGTGTACCTCAGGATCAATCCTTCCTTTCTTCCCAAAATAGCATCGGAAGCCAACATAAATCAATCCATAAATCTACCGGTTTTCTTCCCTAAATATCAAAATAAAGGAGAATACAAGCTGCACTCATTAGATGTTCATAGGCAGCTTCAATTCTATACTCATAGGACAGCTGGCCATAGACAATCTGACCAGCTGTTCGTTTCCTTTGCCAAATTTAACTTGGGGAAAGCTATTTCAAAAGTATCTTTATCACGCTGGATTTCTCAATGTATCCTATTGGCTTATCAAGCCTCGGGTAGACCCGCACCCGAAGGAGTTCGTGCCCATTCCACCCGCTCCATTTCTACCTCTGCGGCCTTCAAGTCTAGAGTTCCATTGGATGATATTTGTTCTGCAGCCACTTGGGCCTCATCTCATATCTTTATTAACCACTACAAGCTAGATGTGCTTTCTAGAGGGAGAGCATCCTTTGGCTCTGCGGTGCTTCGTAATATCCTTCCATGATGGCCACCCAAGGTGCAGGTAGCTGGGGACTCTGTCCCACAGGTTGCTGACAAATGAACTTCCTACTTCAGATTAAGAAGTTATGTACTCACCATAACGTTCCATCTGAGTAGGTAGTTTCATTTGTCTGCAGCCATCCCCCCCTCCTTCCCCCTGGCCTTCTTCGGATCTACTGGTAGTTGGATACCCTTTTTTGGGCATATATTGAGGGGCAAATGCGATCTGAGGTCATGGAGGGTTAGCAGGGGATTATGGATGAAAGGAGGAGCTAGGAGCTCGGATCCATTAGCTTGAAACAAGTTGCCGGCTCGGATCCGATATCGGATCCAAGACCCACAGGTTGCAGACAAATGAAACTACCTACTCAGATGGAACGTTATGGTGAGTACATAACTTCTTATTTCGGTTCGACTCTTCCCCTCGGTGCCACGGCGCAGATTAGTTCGGCTCTGTCCTCTGGATCGGAGCCCATGGTTCCGGGCCTGGGGAGACTACCATCTTCTTCGGAACCGGTGGAACCCTCGGCCCGGGGCTCCGGTGCCTTCGAGGCCATGAGGAAGGTCTTGTCTGGTAAGACTTTCATATCATCAGATTCTTCTTCTCCCTCCCCGAAAGGTCCATGTTCTGTCTCTGCACCACTGGTTCCCGCCAAGCGTAGAAACCCAAAGCCTCAGTCAACCCCAGAGGGTGACCCCTGCTCCTCGGAAGCTTCACCAGATGTCCCCTCTGATGATGTCCCGAGGAAGAGATTGTGCAAGAGGAGGCACCTTGATTCCCCACAGGAATCGTTGACATTGGATACAGACTTGGATGAATCAGAGGGGTCCCCACAGTCCTCCTCTGAGGATGTCTCATTCGCCGACATCCTTGAAATTCTCAAACAGAGGGGTGACTGGTAGTCCCTTGCCCCCACTGAGGATGAGTCGGTGTTACTGAAGGCTTTTGGGGCTCAACCTTCCACCTCCTGTGTAACTCCGCCCTTTGACGAGTTAATAGATTTAATAGCTCGAAGGGTGTGGAAGTCCCCTGACACATTGGAACCAGTCCCTCGGAGGCCCAATAAGTACATCACTGCCCCCCAGGATAAGGCGTACCTCACCAAGGGAGTCCCAGTTGATGCTATGGTGGTGGCGGCGGCCACCAAGAAAGAAATGTCTGAAGCATCTTCCTCTGTTCATCCTCCTAACAAGGACTCCAGGATGATGGACAGGTATGGGAAGTGCATTTTTAGTTCAGCGACTTTTTCCATGCGATCGCTGAACTACCTCACTCATTTTACCCATCTTCAGAGAGATCTCCTCAAGGAGTTGGGAGATACTCTTCAAGGTACCACAGATGCTGTGGTCTCAGACAAGGTGACAGCACAGCTCAATACCTTAAACTCTATTGTCAACTCGTCCATGCGGCTCATTTCCTATGCAGCCGAAGGATCGAGTAGGGATGCAGCTTCAGTGATTGCTTTGAGAAGACAATCCTGGATGCACCTATGCTCCTTTGCGGAAGCCTTCAAGTCTTCCTTTACTAATGCCCCTTTTGATGGCTCCTCCTTGTTTGGGCCCAAAGTGAAGGAGACACTCACTAGGTGCGAGCAGGAAGGAAAGACCCTGTCTGCCGTAGGGGTCCATTTTTCTGCCCCGTCTAGACCATACCCGAAAGGGCAAAGAGGCGGAAAAATGTGGTTCCAGAAGACTCAGGGAGCTTTCCAATTCTCACCTACTGAATCCCCCTCCAGAGGCAGAGAAGGGGGAAGGAATGGAAGATGCCGCCCAGGTGGCAGAGGGGGTCCGCAGAACCAGGGCGACATGGATAGCATTCCTGGGAAGCCCTTCCAGCACTCCTGAGTGGAGGCCCAACTGTCCTACTCTGGAGGCGGTCAGGGGTCGCTTGGCTTTATACCCAGAGGCTTGGCTAAACCTCACTTCAGATTCCTGGGTAAAAAGCATAATAACCAGAGGATACAACATACCTTTCTTAAACAATTCTCCCACCCAAAAAAGATTCCCAGATGTTCCACCCACTCTGCGGGATCACGCAGCCATAGAAATTCAAAGGCTGTTAGAAAAAGGAGTCATCCAGCCAGTCCCGGCGGATCAAATAGGATCCGGAACTTACTCAAGGTTCTTTTTAGTTCCAAAGAAAACAGGGGACTGGAGGCCAATACTGGACCTCAGCAAGCTCAATACCTTCATGAAGAAGGAAAAATTCCAGATGGTCACGCTTCAAGTCGATCCTTCCATTTCTTCAAACGAATGATTGGATGTGCTCTATAGATCTCAAGGATGCGTACTACCACATAAAAATGGCCAGGCGATCCAGAGATCATCTGCGCTTCCGACTGGGAGCCAGTCATTTTCAATTTCGAGCTCTGCCCTTTGGCCTCACCTCAGCCCCCAGGGTGTTCACCAAGTGCATGGCAGTAGTGGCGTCCCACCTGAGACGACTAGGATTCCAGGTGTTTCCATACTTAGATGACTGGCTCCTTACCGCCACCACCAGGCGTCACCTATTGCAAGCCGGGGACTATACAATCAATCTCTGTTCCCGTTTAGGCATAACTCTGAACTTCGAAAAATCTGTCTTATCGCCCTCACAGCATATATCATTCATAGGAGCGGAATTAGACACTACTTTATCCCTGATCAGACTTCCCCAATCAAGAGTCTCAGCCTTGAGAGAACAGATTTCTATTCTTCTAGAAAACAAAGGAGTCCCAGCCGCACAGGTCTTGAAAGTTTTAGGTATGATGGCAGCTGCCCTTATCACGGTCCCCCTAGGGAGAATGCACATAAGGATACTCCAGTGGCTACTCTTCGCACAGTGGTCTTACCAACAGCTACCGTTGTCACACAACATCCTGCTCACGGAATCTTGCAAACGGGATCTTCGATGGTGGATGAACAGTCACGAACTTACGATAGGCCACCCGTTTGTTCTTCCTCCCCCCATAGCCACAGTGACCACGGATGCTTCCCTGATAGGGTGGGGGGGACTTTTTCAGGGGAGAACAGTTCAAGGCAAGTGGTTGAAAATGGAGTACAATCTGCACATCAATGTCCTAGAGTTAAGAGCAGTGTTCCTAGCGTTGCAACACTTTCACGACTACTTACCTCCGGGAACAGTTGCAGTTCAGACAGACAACATGTCAGTGGTCTGGTACATAAACAAGCAAGGAGGAACCAGGTCTTACCCCTTATGCAGAGAGGCCCTGAGGATCTGGCAATGGGCTGTGTCCACCGGACGCTTTCTCATAGCAACGCACATCCCGGGGACGTCCAACGTAATAGCGGACAGGTTGAGCAGAGCCATCCTGCTGCCTCACGAGTGGTCCCTCAAAAATCAAATAGCGGAAAGGATTTTCCGCAGAGGGGGCCAGCCTTGCTGCGACCTTTTTGCATCCCCTTGAATGCCAAATGCAGAAGCTATTTCGCCCTACTCCCCCCTCCGGGGGGGGGGCACCCCCAGGGATGCACTTGTACACAATTGGCCCCCGGGTCTCCTATATGCCTTCCCTCCTGTTCCATTAATCCCAAAATTTCTGCAGAAAGCCAAAGGTCTGGAAAGGATGATCATCTTGATAGCACCATTCTGGCCTCGACAAATCTGGTTCCCCTTCCTCCAAGCTCACCAAATAGAGGAACCTTGGACTCTGGACCCAGTGCCAGACCTGCTGACCCACTCGTCAGGAGTTCTTCACCCCTCTCTCTCATCCCTCAAATTGACAGAATGGCTGCTCCGCTTCCCAGCTTAGCCAGGTCGGATCTTTTGTCTCCAGCAGTACAACATATTCTGATTTCTTCCCACAAATCCTCCACTAGAAAATTGTACAAGAGCAAGTGGAAATGTTTCACGTGTTGGGCCTCCAAACAAAGTATAGATCCCTTGGTTGCTCCTATTCACAAGATTCTAGAATTTATATCTACTGTCTTTCACCAGGGGGCTTCAACATCCACCATAAGGGTACAGCTGGCTGCCATATCTAATTTTCATGTGGGTGAAGGAGGCGCTACAATTATGTCGCACAGACTTTGTAGGGCTTTTGTGAAGGGAACTTATCATCTCCGACCACCTATTCGAAGTCCAGTTTTTCCTTGGAATTTAAACCTGATGCTATCCCAGCTCATGCAATCGCCATTTGAACCTGCTTCGTCATGCCCACTGAACTATCTTTCTTGGAAACCCTATTTCTGGTGGCAATCACTTCAGCCCGCAGAGTTTCGGAGCTGCAGGCACTGTCAATTAGACCACCATATCTGATATTTCATCCAGACAGGGTCACCTTACGTACTAATCCATCCTTTCTACCAAAAGTCTGCTCAGAATCGAATCTTAATTAGTCCATACAACTTCCCACCTTTTTCAGGAACCATACCAATAAGATGGAATACATGCTTCACAAATTGGACGTACACAGACAACTGAGATTTTACCTGGACAGAACAAAAGAGTTCAGGAAATCGGACCAACTATTTGTGTCTCATGCAGATAATAAGAAAGAACTTGCAGTTACAAAAGTCACGCTATCCAAATGGCTTTCAGACTGCATAAACTTTGTTTATTCATCTTCCAATCAGCCTACCCCCCTCTGAGTTAAAGCTCATTCTACTAGAGCTGTTTCTACTTCTCTGGCACATACGGCTCGTTTACCTATAGATACCATTTGTGCTGCGGCTACCTGGGCCAAACCTCATACTTTTATTACTCATTACAAAGTGGACAGGGCTTCCTTTGGTTCCACTGTTCTCAGGAATGTTCTCCCGTGAGCCACCCGGGGTTTAGGGTGCTGGGGACGCTACCCATGTGTAAGAACAAACGGCGAGATCGAACAACTTCACATAAAGAAGTTATGTTCTTACCATAACGTTCCATGTGAGTTGTTCATCTCACCTTTGTTCTTACATTCCCGCCCTCCTTCCCCCTCCGTGTTCTGGAGGAACAGGTATGACTCGTGGCTGGTTGTCTTTCTCATGGTTCTCTGGGACTGCCTATGTCTACGTATGCGTGCGTAGTCGGGCAGATATAACATATTTGCCTGTATCTGCCATTACCTTTTAGGTATATACGTGTATAGGTATTTTTGGTGCGTATGCATGTGTATGTAGGTATGTTTTGTTGTCTGGTTTCTTAGCAAACTAGATCTGAGGGTTAGCAGCAGGGGGATCATGGGATAGGGACTGTGCCTCGAGCTTCTCTTAGACGCAGAGCTTGGAATGTGGCCGACTTGGAGCCGAGGGATCGGCTCCGAACCCATGTGTAAGAACAAAGGCGAGATGAACAACTCACATGGAACGTTATGGTAAGAAGATAACTTCTTTTTTCCCAAGGGTACAGATTTCACTTCCACACGTTACCAACCCCAAATGGTTGGCCAGACCTACCCCCAAATCAGTGAGCTGAGGCTCAAAAGCAAGTACTCTCTCTTAAACATAAAGGTCATTCAAACTGTACCAGAAGAGGAAAAGGAACAAGGTTTCTACTCAAGACTTTTCCTGATACCCAGAAAAGACAGTTCATGGCATCCTATCCTGAACCTGTCTACTTTAAACACCTTTTTGGTGATTCCAAAATTCAAGATGCTAACTCTTCACCAGTTGCTTCCTATGTTAGGCAAAGATGCCTGGTTGGCAACACTCGATTTAAAGGAAACATACCTACACATCCCAATCAGGGAATCTTGCAGAAGATACCTACGCTTCAAAGTAGGCTACATGCACTATCAGTTTTCTGCACTGCCCTTTGGCTTATCTACTGCGCCCAGGTTATTCACAAAGTGCCTAGCTCCAGTCATTGCATTTTGCAGGCAAAGAAATATTCAAATATACCCATACCTAGATGATTGTCTAATTCAGGCTGAAAGCTAGGACATACGTTTGAATCATCTAGCTTTTGTACAAAGGGTGCTAACTTGTCTGGGGTACACCGTAAACGAAAAGAAATCAAACATGGTACCCTGTCAACAAATTATATTCCTGGGAACAAGCTTGATTACAACTTCCCAGATGGCTTTCCTCATGCCAGAGAAACAAATTCATTTGACAACCTACTTCAAGCTAGTGGCCACAAAAATCCTACTATCTGCAAGGCAAATACTGCAAGCCTTGGGGTTCATGGCCTCCTGCATTCTTCTAATTCCGTATGCAAGACTGCATATCAGGAAACTACAATGGTATCTAAAAAGCCTATGGTGTCAACATTCTCAGGATCTAGAAGCAATGATTCCTATCATACCTTGCCTACGGTTAGAGTTCCTTTGGTGGGCAGAGGCTTGCCACCAAAACAAGGGACTACCATTCACTCTACCCCCTGCCGCCCAAACCCTAACAACAGACACATCAGACTATGTATGGGGGGCTCACCTGGCAGGGAAGTGCATTCAGGGCAAATGGAACCCAAGTCAAATGCACCTGCATATCATAGCTGTACAGAATGCTCTGACAGCCTTCAAGGACCACATTCTTCCAGGACAATTAATGGTAAAGATGGACAACATCACTGTTTTGTGGTACATAAACAAGCAGGGGGTACCCATTCTTACCCCTTCTGCAGACTAGCCATGGCACTGTGGAACACAGCCTTGAGCTACGAAGTGCATCTACAAGCTCAATTCCTGCCAGGAAGACTAAATACACTGGCAGACGGACTAAGCAGAAACCTCATGGACCCACACAAGTGGAAGCTGGAGCCAAAGACTTTCAACATGTTGACAGACAAATGGGGGACCCCAGATATAGACCTGTTTGCCTCCCCCAGAACTATAAATTAGACAAATTTTGCACAAGGACTCCCCACAAACAAGCTTGGAAAGTGGATGCTGTGTCCTTTATTTGGAAAAACCTATCAATTTATACCTTTCCTCCTCTGCCTCTCCTCTCCAAAGTTCTACTAAAGATCAAACAGGACAAACCAAGAGTGATATTGATTGCACCAGACTGACCACGCCAACACTGGTACCCTCACTTACGCAGTGTGTCATTGTTGGCCCCATGACACCTGCCTCAGACCCCTACCGTGTTGTCTCAGCAGGAGAACCAGAACCTGAACCTTGCAGCCTGGCTAATTACCTAATCTCTCCTTTACCATCCCTCAGTAAACCAGTGATGAATATCATTTTAGAAGCAAGGAGGCCTAGTACTAGAAAATCTTATGCTGAAAAATGGAAAAGATTCTGTGCCTGGAACCAGTCTCAGGGATGAGCACAGCAGCGCCCAACTTACCTCAGATTTCACAATACTTAACTGAGATGCTTCAAAAGGGCCTTTCTTTTTCCTCCATCAAAATTCACGCCTCAGCCATTTCAGCTCATTATAACACAGAACCTCCCTTTTTCTCTCATCCACTGCTCAAGCAGTTCCTCAGAGGGGCCAAAAATTTAAGACCACCCAAGAGCGTGCCCCAACCCCTGCCTGGGACCTTAACTTTGTATTGGAGAAACTCACTCTTCCTCCTTTTGAGCCAGCCGCTAGTGCAGATTTAAAATTCCTTTCTTGGAAAGCAGCCTTCCTTTTAGCAATCACTTCAGCAAGTAGGGTATCTGAATTACAGGCCCTTATGACAGTGGAGCCTTTCATCATCTTTCATGCGGACAGGGCGTCCCTCAGAACCAATCCATCCTTCATGCCCAAGGTGGTAGCCAGTGTGGCTCTTAATCAGTCTATCCATTTGCCAACCTTCTTTCCTAATCCACAGAACAAGGGGAATGGATACTGCACTCCTTAGATGTGCACAGACAACTTAGATTTTACTTGGACAGGGCTAAACCGCAAAGGAAATCTGAACAACTGCTGGTGGCTTTTGCTGCAGGGGCAGAGGGGAAGGCTATTTCAAAGCAAACCATTTCTAAATGGATAGGCCATTGCATTAATTTCTGCTATAAGCACTATGGAAAACCTATCCCCACAGGGGATCAGACCCCATTCAACCAGGACTGCATCTACCTCTACAGCCTTTCTCAAAGTTGTCCCTACTAGGGACATCCTGGAAGCTGCTACCTGGAGTTCTGTACATACTTTCACCAAGCATTACCATTTGCCAATTTTCTCTAAATCCAGAGCTGGCTTTGCCACTGCAGTCTTTCAGGGCCTTATAGCTGGTCCTGATGCTATCTAAATTCCTTCTCCCATCCTTAGCTTTGGAAATCTACCCAAATGTGATGACTGCAACAGTGAAACACGAAGAACATAGTACAGTTGTGTACACTTACCATAAATGTAGATGTTCGAGTGTCTTCACTGTTGCAGTCCTGGTTACCCTCCCTCCAGCACCCTGACTTTTCTTGGCTATACCTCTACTCTCCTTTACTATGCTTAAAAGCTTTTTGGTGTATTTGCTTTTTTATTGGAGGTATATCCTTGTATATATTTATATTTATTGTATTGCTTCCCATTATGTGGGCACCTGACATCTGGGGCAAGAAAACCTGATGTAATGGCATCGGCTGCATGTTTTATACCCCTGACTACCTGACGTCACGGAAGAAGAAACAGCAACCGATGCAGGACCCAAGACTTTGTTAATCAGGCTGACTGAGGGCTACTGCAAGCAGATAACCCAAATGTGATGACTGCAACAGTGAATACACTCGAACATCTACATTTATGGTAAGTGTACACAACTGTACTTTCTCCTCAGCGGCCTTTACCCAACGGTCGCTGAATTACTTTTCACATTTCACCCAACTTCAGAGGGATCTCCTTAAAGAGCTAGGAGATACCCTATAAGGTGCTACAGTCCAGGGTTTGTCGAATAAGATAAATTCCCAGCTTGTGACCTTAACCTCGATTACAAACTCCTCCATGTGCCTCATCTCCTACTCAGCCGATGGAGCGAACAGGGCAGCAGGCACAGGAATAGCTCTTAGGAGACATTCCTGGATGCGCTTTTGCGAGTTTGGTGAACCCTTCAGGTCTTCCTTTATTGACGCCCCTTTTGATGGCTCGTCCTTGTTTGGGCCAAAAGTAAAAGAGACTCTCACCAGGAGCCAACAAGAAGGCAAGACTCTTATCTGCTGTCTGAGTGCGTTTTTCCACCCCTACCAGACCTTATCTTAAAGGTCAAAAGAGCGGAAAAATGTGGTTCCAGAGTTCCAACGGAATCTTGTCAGACACTCGTGGTGATCTTTCCCCCAGGGGCAGAGGGGAGAATAACAATGGAAGGTGCCAGTGGGGGTCCGCAAAACCAGGGAGACAGAGATATGTTCTCCAGTCGTCCCTTCCAGCGCTCCTGAAAGGAGGCCTGACTGTCCACTTCTGGAAGTAGTTGGGGAAAGACTATCACTGTACCCAAAAGCCTGGCTACAATTGATTCAAGGCAAATAGGTACAGTCCATTATATCCAGGGGATACAACATTTCTTTCCACTGTCCACCTCGTCCGTCAAAGTCCTTCCCAGACATTTCACCCAGTCAAAGGGATCAAGCAACCCTAGAAATTCAAAGGTTGCTAGAAAAAAGTCATCCAAGAAGTCCTCGCAGACCAGATCGAATCCAGAATTTACTCAAGGTTCTTTTTAGTCCCAAGAAAGACAGGGGACTGGAGACCAATACTGGATATCAGCAGACTAAACAAGTCAATAAAGAAAGCAAATTTCCGGATGGTAACACTGCAGTCTATACTCTGTTTTCTGGGACAGGACAGTTGGATACACTGTTTAGATCTTCAGGATGCGTACTACCACTTAAAGATGGACAGGCGCTCCAGAAGATTTCTAAGCTTCCGTCTGGAAGCCAGTCATTATCCGTTCAGAGCTCTGCCCTTTGGTCTCACTACAGCCCCCAGAGTGTTTACCAACTGCATAGCAGTAGTCATGGCTCATCTGAGATGTCAAAGATTCCAGGTGTTTCCGTATTTAGACTGGCTCCTGACTGCCACCACCAAGCACCTACTAATCAGAGCGAGGGATACCACCATCCATCTCTGCTCAGACCTAGGCATTACTATAAATACAGAAAAATCTGCCTTGTTGCCATCACAGCGTATTACCTTTATAGGTGCAGAATTAAACACAAATGACATGGTAGCAAAATTGCCTCAAGAGAGAATACAAACGCTACACAATCAAGTATCTATCCTACTCAAGAAGAAAAAGGTACGAGCAAAATTAGTCCTCAAGGTCTTAGGCTCAAAGGCAGCGGCAATAACACTAGTCCCACTGGCACGACTACACATGCAAATATTACATTGGCTACTCTTTCGCTCAGTGGTCCATACAGGAGTTACCTGTATTTCGCAAGATTCTCATTATGGATGCCTGCAAGAGTGGCCTACTATGGTGACTTCAGTCCACTTAGGTAACGATGGGCAGACCGTTTGTACTTCCCCATCCTGTCGCTACAGTAATCACGGACGCATCCCAAATTGGGGGGGGGGCATTGGGGGGGGCATTATCTGGGACAAACTGTCCAAGGGGTTTGGAAAGATCACAAGTGCCATTTGCACATCAATGTCCTATAGATGAGGGCGGTGCTTCTGGAATTGCAAGCATTTCGGAGCTCTCTTTCCATGGGGACTATTGCAGTTCAAACAGACAATATGTCGGTGTTATGGTACATCAACTATCGGGGGGGGGGACCAGATCCTATCCCCTATGTCGAGAGGCCCAGAGAGTTTGGCAATGGGCAATTTCTTCTCATCTTTTTCTGATGGCAACACACATTCCAAGGAAATCCAGCGTAATAGCAGATAGGCTAAGCAGAGCAATTCTCATGCCTCACGAGTGGTCCCTGAATCAGGAAGTTGCGAATCAAATTTTTTGCAGATGGGACCAGCCTTGCTGCGACCTTTTCGCCACTCCCTTCAATGCCAAGTGCAGCAACTACTTTGCCCTCATTTCCCCTCCGGGAGAGTCACCGAGGGATGCACTCGTCCACGATTGACCCCCGGGACTTCTTTATGCTTTTCCCCCATTTCCATTGATTCCGAAGGTTATTCAGAAAGCCACTTCATTGAGTCGCAGGTTAATTCTCATTGCTCCTTACTGGCCTCATCAGATATGGTTCCCATTCCTTTGGCCCCACCTTCAGGAGGACACGTGGATCCTGGACCCAGTGCCAGATCTTCTGACGCATCAGTCAGGAACACTTCATCCCGCTCTTCAGAGCCTCAGGCTGACAGCTTGGTTACTCCTCTTCCAGTCTTAGCCAGGCTTCCAGAATTATCCCTTGCAGTACGTCACATTCTGGTTTCCTCTCACAAAAAGATGACTAGGAAACTTTACACAAGCAAATGGAGGAGGTTCTCTTACTGGGCGAACAAAAAACACATAGATCCCTTTACAGCCCCTATAGCTGCAATTTTGGAATTTCTAACAAAAGTTTTTAATCAAGGGGCAGCAGCGGCCACTATATGAGTACAATTAGCCGCCATATCAAATTATCATGTGGGAGACCTTGGATTCAGCCTTCTTTTGTATTTAATCGCATAGGTCTCCTTTTTTAGAAATTGCACAAGTTTCATATTAGTAAGGTTATTTCATATTCTTTCAGCAGATTCAGGTACTTATTTGCTTTTACCGGGCAACCATTTTGGGATTCATAAACCAACAGCAGTACTGATTCTGGCGACTGTGTATGTGACTTTATTTGCAACAGGGTACTTGTTTATCGAACACTGTTTGATGTTTATGTTTTCGTGATATGTTTTACTACTTAGGCTTTATGTAGCTTTTGTCAATCCTGCCACAAGTACAATATTGAGTCTTCCTTGAACATTGAAATCTACATCAGTGGACAATTTTTTGATCAGTACCACTGCATTTGGTCTTACTGTGTTTTTCCTTGGTGAAGGATTTAAAGTTTCTTCACATTAACACGTGTTTATTATAACTTATAACATCTATATAGTGAATGCAGTTGAACTCAAGTGTCTACCAATGTTGAGACTTATTATTTTAGTATTTTTGCTAAATGTTTATGTGACTCGACCTTTATACTAGGGGCCCATTTACTGATCAGTGTTTGGTGCTTATGCCATTGTGAACTGTCTCATAGCTCACAGTTCCTGTAACTATCACCATCTTTTGGGTATAATTATACCATTGGGTCCATTTATAGTTGAATCACAATAGATAAAATTTTTTTTATCTATTTACATCCATTTAGAATCCCAAGTAATAGATTATTTCCATTTGTGTCAATAGTTTGGATTGTCAGGTATGCTCATATTTTTTAGTACCCATTGCCATTTTTTCATTACTTTTTGTGTTATTGTATAACATTATCTTTGATCTTTTGGGAGTCCCTTTTGTCTCTACTGAGTCCTTTCATTAGAACTTACAGCAGCCACATTACCAGTTTTGTCATTAAGATCTCCATTCTCTTTACTGGTGTGAATTGATTGTTGGTCACTTTCTATATTTATTATTATATTTCTTTCCCTCACTCTCAGCACTAATTACTTCATATCCAAGGCTTGGAATCATAGAGTATTATCCAATTGGCTTTTGGCATTGGGCCATTTGTTCTTTTTTACATCTGGGGTATTTTGGATCTAACTGTCCCTGGTAGTTTGATATCCTTTGAACATTTAGATGGGCTTTTTGCCCATCCAATTTGGTTTATTTTGAGTGTGTCTTCCAGATTGTTCCATTATTCTGATTTACTGTTTAGCCCTAGATACTCATCAGGGACGTAGCCTCAGTTTGACTCTATTATTGCCCATGATTTGGACGTAGCCATTGCAGCTATAATTGTCCACTTGTACTTATTTCTTATATAGTAATATGGATTTATTGAGTTTGTCTCTGGACTTTCCTCAGATCGTGAGGATCTGAGTGTTTTTGGTTTGGGTTCAAGCCATGATACTTCCAATATTGGTGAACCCATGGGGTCAGAGACCACCTGTAATTTGGCGTTCGACAAACTCCATAAACATTTAAGATCATTACGCTCGAATGTGTGGCATGCCAAACTTTTCAAGGCATACATTGCCAAAAATATCACTCCACGCGGCTTAAGGGTTTGAATACAACCCCTAGTTGCTGAAATAGATGACGATTTATCGTCCGAATGGGCAGAGATCCAACACAAAGCGAGCATGTCATTTGTTGAAGCATTAAACAAATATTATGAGTGCACAATTGATAAAGAAATCAATACTGTTTTGACTTTGGCTAATGATGTCAAACCTTTTGAGAAGGAGCCTTTTTTTGCTAAACATTTGACTAGAGTAGCTTCTGATCTTAATACTTTGGAGACACAACTCAAAACCAAGAAAATTCAGAAGTTTAATAGGGATATTTCGGACTACCAGGGCAGCAATCCATTTAGTGTAATAAAGAAACAAGTTAAATTTAATATTCCACATAGTCGTCCCACCAAAAGGAAAAGACCCAAATCAATACTAAAAACCAATTGGGCCTCTGATACTGGCTCTTCTACTGAGGAACCAACCTCTGGACCTGAGAGTGAACTGCAGACTGCATCCGGTTCACCCATTCCCAAGCGATCACTTACAGGTGCCCCTTTAGGGCAAGGTACAAAAGAGGGGGGAGAAAACACAAAGGTGGTTACAGACATACAAGGACTCTTACAACTGGCAATGACGAAGTAATATCACACTTGTACAATAATGTTTTAAACCTTTCCAGTTACAACTTGTCACCAATTGAAATCAATGTACTCAATAAAGTTTTATCATTTGTACCAGGTTTTTTTGTTACTGAAGATTCATTTGCACAGGATGTTTCCTCATTTTGTTGATTACTTAACCTTAGATTGTTTTTTGGTTGTTCTAATGGTTGTGATGCTGTACAGAAATTTACATATCACAAATCTACATTTAATCCTCCCATGCATCCTGTTGTCTCTCAATTTCAAAATAACGTTCTCAAGGATCTACATTATTCTCACTCAACATTTGATATTCGATCAAACAACATCACCAGGGCTGAACAACAAGTTATTCACAATTTACAAAACAGTCATGACATTGTCATCATTTCAGCTGACAAAGGGGGTGCTGTTGTGGTACTGAATTGGCAAGATTACAATAATGAAGCTCTCAGACAACTATCTGATGCCAAATATTACTCTAAAATGATTATAAATCCAACATCGAAATTTCAAAAGGAAATTTCTGAATTTCTTTCCTATGCGAGAGATGCTTCCATTATTGATTCCAACCTTATGCATCAACTTTCAGTACAAGATTCATCAAATCAATACATATATTTCTTGCCCAAAATACACAAGAATCCCACTCACCCCCCAAGGAGACCAATTGTATCAGGTAGGGGATACTTTACTGAACCCCTCTCCCTTTTTTTGACTGAGAAATTGAAACCTTTATTGTCACTTATTAGCTCACGCTTACAGGATACAACCAACTTCCTTCAAATTATTTCTGACACTCAACTTGAACCCGAATGGCGCATGTGCACTTTAGATGTTAGCGCCTTATACACAAACATACCCCACTCTGGTGGATTAGAATCTTTATCCTATTGGTTACAAATCTCTGGCTTATATACATGTGAATTTAACGAATTTCTACTGGATATGGCTTCATATGTCCTAACAAACAATGTCTTCTTCTACCAAGATGTCTGCTACTGGCAAACCAAAGGTACCGCCATGGGCTCTTCATTTGCGCCCATCTATGCCGATCTTTTTATGGCCTATTTGGAGAAGGATCTTATATACAATAGTAACAACAATATTTACATTGAACATCTTGATATTTGGCGACGTTACCTTGATGATTGTTGGGCAGTATGGAAGGGTGATCTGGAAGGTCTCTTTGAATTTGTTAATTACCTCAATAACAACCGATGGGGTATACATTTCACCTTACACTATGATTTCAATAATATTACGTTTTTAGATGTAGCCATCCATAGATTACCTGACCATACCTTAGACACTCAAGTATTCAGGAAACATCCTGAATATAATACCATACTACATGCCAGCAGTTTTCATCCCACACTATATGCAAAAACATTCCCAAATCACAATTTATCAGACTAAAACGTATTTGTTCTGATAACACATCTTATAGTGAACAAAGCAAAGACCTTGTAAATAGATTTAAGAGTAGGGATTACAAAATGGGCCATGTCTTTGATGCCATACACCAAGTGGGTCATATGGATAGGGAAGACTTATTAACCTAAAGGACAAACCCTAGTTCTCCCAATCAACCCCTTAGATTTACTACGACATATGGTAGAAACTCAGATAACTTGATTCAGAGCATACAAAGACATTGGAATTTATTACTATATGATACTGACTTATCCCCCATTATTCCCAACAGATGTTCTTTCTCATTTAGGAAAGGCAGAAATCTGGGGAGCACATTTAGTCACTACAAACATGGACATATTGTGGACAAGCCTGAACCTATTCAAACTACTCTCACAGGTTCTATGCTTACGGGTTGTCATCCCTGTGGACATTGCACAAACTGCAATAAAATATCAAAAACCAAAGAATTCACCAGTAGGAACTCTTCTGATGTATATGAGATAAAATTCTTTGCCAATTGTAGCTCAGATTGGCTTATCTATTTAGCTACATGCTCATGCAGAGCTTTCTATATAGGCCAAACATCCAGGCCTCTCAGACTAAGAATCTCAGAACATATCAGCAACATTAAAAAAGGCAGAATCAATAATGCTTTATACAAACATCAGGTATCACACCCTTCAGCTTCTTTTATGTTTACTATTATTGACAATATCAGGGGTAAAAAATCCAACAAAACAGGTTGGCATGCATTATTAAACTCAAAGGAGAAAAAATGGATTGTTAAGTTGGGTGGTCTTTTCCCACCCGGTCTGAATGACAAGTTTTAGATATAACCAATCAGAATTGTTTGCAGTCCATATAAAGGAATGCTTGGAGTTAACTCATTTCACACTGAAGAAGGCTGTGTAGATAATACCAGCCGAAACCGGTTTGTGTACTTCTTTGCTGTCCTATGTATTTACAATAAATTGCTTAACATTGTGTTTTGGTCTTGCTGGCTCTTCTTTTTGTTTTCAGTGTAATGTCCCATAGATTATGCAAAGCTTTCCTTAAGGGTACTTTTCTATTAAGACCACCCTTAAGATAACCCCCTCCTCTATGGGACCTACATTTAGTATTATCATCCTTGACCCCCCCCCCCCCCCCCTTTGAACCAGCATCCTCTTGTTCACTAAAATTTTTATCTTGGAAAACAGTCTTTTTAACAGCAATTACTTAAGCTAGGAGAGTTTCAGAGTTGCAAGCTCTGTCTATCCACCCTCCTTATTTGATTTTCCACAAAGATAGAGTTTCCCTCAGAACAAATACTTCCTTCTTACCAAAAGTTTGTTCTGAACTGAATTTAAACCAATCTATAGAACTGCCTGTGTTTTTTCTTAGCTATGGCAACAAGGCAGAATATAAGCTTCACCAACTGGATGTGCATAGACAGTTGAGTTTTTACTTGCATAGGACCAAAGATTTCAGAAAGTCAGACCAGTTGTTTGTTTCCTATTCAGAAAATAAAAAAGACATGGCAGTCTCAAAAGTTTCTTTGTCCAAATGGTTTACTGAGACCATCACCTATGTCTATCATTCTCATAATAAAGAACCACCAGGGAAAGTTGAAGGACATTCAACTAGAATGGTGTCCACTTCCATTGCTTTTCAATCTAGACTCTCATTGGATTCAATTTGTGCTGCTGCTACATGGGTTAATCCTCACCCCATTATCTCTCATTACAAAGTAGATGTGGCCTCCTGGAACAGTGTATCCTTTGGTTCCACTGTCCTGAATAGTTTATTCCCTTGACCCACCCAAGAAAAAGGTGCTGGGGACTCTGTCCCAACCAGCAAGAATGAAGGCGAGATGGGACAACATAACATAAAGAAGTTATGTATTAACCATAACATTCCATGTTTGTTGTCCAATATCTCGCCTTCATTATTGCATCTCACCCATCCATTCCCCCTCCTGGAGGATCTAGAGGACTTTACAATTGGCAAATATGGTCTGATTCCTTTCTTGCCTCTTTACCTTTATGACCAATATATTACATAACAGTTTTTCTGTATCTTAGTATACTGTAGGGAGCAGTCTCTCAAACGAGATCTGGGGAACAGCCGCTAGGCATCCTGCGATAGGTTGTAGCCTCAAGCCAGTAGAAGTTCTCGAGCTTTGGTATGTGGCTGAGTCGGCTCCGAACCCAACCAGCAAGAAAATGGACAACAAACATGGAACATTATGGTGAGTACATAACTTCTTTTTTCCCTTCAGTTCAATTTTCTTGGGACTGGCCTTAGACAGACTAAGAATCTGATATAAATTGCTATTAATTAACTGTATTAACTGAAAGTGTAGTTTGTTACAAGTTCATTACAAAGGTTAAAATTGTGTACTGACATTTTCGTAGTGAATTGTAAACTCCAGAGTAGCCATCTAGGAAGTCAACAAAAATGTTAATTTTATACTGTTCTTTCTGAACAAGATCAGAATACTTGGAAACAATCTGTAATTAAACACTTCATGTAGCTTATATGGATTGAGTAAGAATTTGTTATGCTGTTTATCACACTGGAGTCTTGCTTTAGTTTAGCTTCACT
Organism: Protopterus annectens; assembly: GCF_019279795.1. Classification (NCBI taxonomy): domain Eukaryota; kingdom Metazoa; phylum Chordata; order Ceratodontiformes; family Protopteridae; genus Protopterus; species Protopterus annectens. The sequence continues at coordinate 1,121,811,841 of NC_056745.1, forward strand.
TTGGTCAGTTTTTTCAAAGGCTTCCTTAACAGTAGTTCTTGCCATAGGACAATGAACTCACTTTAGCTCTGCTGGCAGTCAACACCTTCCAAGTAGCTGCAGCCTGCTTGTTGAAGTGACTCCCATGCACAGTTTGGTAATCCGGTTGCAACATGCCTATTTTCAGACAGTGGCAATGCTCGCAGAATACATCATGACAATAGCATAGATCGAATGGGGTGAAAGGGGAAACTGCTCTTAGTGCAAAATATTAGTGGAAGGCATTGGCCAATCCTGATCACTCTTTAGTGCAATACTATAGCAATAACCCACGCCTGGGTTGGGTAATGCTGGATTTACCCACGGTTGGCATGGTTTGGTCCCGAGGGCGAAGCCCGAGGGACCAAACAAAGCCAACTGTGAGTAAATCCAGCATTACCCACACCCAGAAGTGGGTTATTGCTATTATACAATGACATTATTTAAGAAAAAAAAACAATTACTTTTCTTAAATAATGGCATTGTATAATGCCTCCTTGCTGCCCTTCTGCAGCTGTCTGGTATTCCGCGGCAGTTCTGATGTACTGCGCATGCGTATGCCTACGCAGTACATCAGAGCTGTGGGCAAAAGCAACGGAGAAAGCAAGATCTCCGTTGCTTTTTACTGTTTCGCTATGTTAAATAGGTTTAACATAGCGAGACAGCTTTACAAAAATCAACGGAGAATCTCCGTTGCTTTTTTTAAACCTGTGTCGCTATGTTAAACTCCTTTAACATAGCGAGACAGTGTTTTAAAAAAGACTTATACTAATGGAAAAAGACCAGGCGACCAGACCTTTTCCCATTAGTATAAGTCGATTTACAACATGCACGCTAGCCAATCAGCATGCACGTTTTGGAATATTAATGGGGGGGTCATGGTATAATGTCTTTTAAAAGCCAATACTGCATTTGATGTCAAACCTTTGAAAGAGAAAAAAAAAAATAGATTTTTTTTTTTTTTTTAACTTAAAACCTGAACATGCTGTAGCATTCTGTGCAGGGGTATAAACTGTAGCAACTGCTTAAACTGTAGCAAACTGCTTACTACAAATGTAGAAAAGAGAAAAAGTTTTTATTGTTTTTTAAACTAAAAACCTGTACGCCATAACGCTGTGTGCAGGGTATAAACTATAGCAGTTGTTTGCTACATTTGCATCAAGTAGTTTGCCTGCAGGTGTTGAAATAGAAAGGAAAATTATTTATTTGTTTTTTTTTTTTGTTTTTGTTTTTTTTTTTTTTTTTTTAGTAAAACGTGGAGAAGGAGGGTAGGGAAAAGGGCACAGAAACAGGAGCTGAATGGCTGCAACGGGTGGGGTGTGTGTGTTGTATGACTGGCAACCTGGTTGGTGTGCCAGTATAAAAAATAGACTTTTTTGGCTCGGGGAGGGGGGATGCACGGATTGGGCAGTGTCTGCAGGAAACTTGGAAGCATCCTGCAAGTTTTGCAGCAGTCCTTTTTGTTATTACTCTTCATTTGAATCATTGAGAGGGTGGGGTGCTATCACCTTTCTGTTCTGACAGAAACAAAAATTTTAGAGAGGCATATCAGTTCCACTTTTTATCTTTAGTTCTGCATGCCCCTTGATCTTGTAATACAAATGATTGCCTTATCTGAAGCATCACTACTTTTGTCAGGGCCAGATCCAGCACAAAGCTCCCTAGGGCAGGTGACAGCTGGGGGGCCCCAGGAATGTTAGTGTCACTGCAGATGTCTTTGCCGAGTTCTGACTGATGCACAATCTTTGTTGAAAGTTGGAGTATGCCAAGTGATTGCACATCATTCAGCACTCAGCAGCAGTATTTTAAAAAAAAATTCACAGTCCTTTTGTCCTCACTTGAGTCGCTCATCCCCTTAAATTACCAACACTAGCATTTTTGACTTTTCATCTCTTCTTTCCAACAACTCAGATTAGTTTGTTTCATGATCTGTTTAAGGTTTCTTCCATAGTGGTGAGGATGGGGAATTGTTTACATTTTTTTTTAACTTTATTTAAACTTAAAAATTCGTCATACATTTTTTTAAATAGCGTTAATAAATATTTTCCTTTTCCCCGTGCTTCCTTCTTTATTGTGTAGCCAGTTCAATTCACATCCTACATCTGTAATTCCCTCTCTTTCCCCATTAGTTCAATTGATTACTTATGTGTCTTTCATTTTGTTGGGGACTTTTGGCATTCTAGTTGTTTTCTAGGACTTTGTACTTTTGTTCAAGAGAAAATTGGCATGAATATTGAAGTCACCACAGAAGACCTTTTTTTTGTTAACTATGTTTTTCTTATCTGGGTCAGCTGTTTAATTGCCTTTTTTTTCTTTTCTTTTTTAGGTGGATTGGGTTCAGTGTGATGGAGGCTGTGATGAATGGTTTCACCAGGTGTGTGTAGGGGTTTCTGCAGAGAGGGCAGAGACAGAGGACTACATATGTACAAACTGTACAAGGAACCGGACTCCAGTCACAGGAAACATGGGACGGCAGCCACTCCCAGTTCCTGTGCAGGACATCAAAACAGAGGATCAGAAAGATGACAGCTAGCCATAGAAATGCTACCCTGGATTAGTGGAAAGAACTGAAATGTTTTCTTGAGCTGAATGTAATGAAGATGCCCTGGCTAACCCAATGTCGGCAACCCATTTTCTCATTTTAAGTTGCACTTGTGGTAGAAGTGGGAGCATTATTCTGTAGTGAAATATTCAACAGAATGTTCTGAGTGCTGGAGATCTTGATAATCTTGGTGGTTGAAACTGACATTGATTTGCTGCATCCCTCTTGGAGCTGTGATGCATGTCTTGTTAAGGGATGGAAGAACAGATGAAAACAAGCCTAAGATTACCATGCTCCAAACCTCTCTGGAATACTCCATACTTTGTGAAATTGCCAGGATACACACTGGTTAAGAGTGCTGTTAAAACATGGAATTAAGCTGCTTACTCAGCTGTCTAAAGTTATTGTATTGGTGCTCTACCATGTTCCTCATACATTACAGTGTACAAGTATCTTTCAGTGCATTTAAGTTAAAACTGAGGCAGTTAGGCACTCTAATGTACTCTGCTAGTTGTGCAGATGAGGTGCTACAGCCTGGAGTTCTTACACTTTATGTATGTAGTACTGAGCTGTTGATGCCCAAACCTCTGCACATTAGGGTGCTTGGAGAGGAGACGAGGATTTCCAGGAGAGCTTCAAAACCAAATGTGTCGATATTGTTGAACAGACGTGTTGGCCAACTGTTAGATATTGATAATCAGCTATTTAAGCTGTTTTATAAATGTACAGTCTGCTCTGTGGTTATTGCTGCCCCTCCCCACACAGACATATTCTCTCCTTATATTGTTAAACAGGACCTGAGATCAGAATTTGTGTTGATGTTACTGAGGCCAGTGACCTACATCATATTGTACTGCAGCAGTGTGGACTGCCAGAAGTTTTCACGCAGAAGATACTTCTGCCTTACAGTTGCATGAATCACCAGATTTTTTACCCATAAAAGTTTTATTTTTGTCCAAAGGAAATTGTTCTTTTCTTGCTAGTGTATAGGAATTTGTTTTTCATACTCCACTCTTGTTTTGTATGTGTCAGTATGCTATTGCAAATTCACTTCTGCACAATGCACATAACACTCAATACCAAAACTACATTTACAAGTAAATGGGAGGGATATAGTGCGAAACCTGCAAGACCAAATCTGCTTAAAGATTATCTTACCCTGTGAGAGAGAGAGAGACTTTATGCAGTTGATGGAATATTTTGGTGTTTTTGTTCTTTTTTTTTCTGGTGACATCTTATGCAGGTTTTAAAAATATTGAGCGTTCATGCATAGGGTGAGTATATCTCCTTTGGTGTGCATGTTAAATCACTGTGTTGGAGTTCAGAGAGAGATGCAGAAGTCCTTGTTCATTTTAACCATTTACTCAGTTTGGACATGTTCCTAACATATGCCATTGGAAGCTTTCTGCATTTGGTAGCTAAAAAAAAAAACAGACCCTGCAAGTGCACATACTCTCTCTATGTCATGTATTAGGATCAATGCAGACATTGTTTTGATACTTGCTTCTAGACCATGGCAGTCATTACTGATGCCACTGCTGGCTGTTAAGCCTAGGTATGTCACCCCACTTCCCTTTTCTGATTGAGCACAGGATTTACAGGAAGGTATCCTCCCTTGGCATGTACTTACTGAGACAGACAAATCTCTTGAAGCTTAGGAAGGGCAGACTTTCAGTTTCACAGGATGTTTTTCTTTGCCCTTGAGACCAAGTCATTTGCTGGCGAAGGTGGAGGTGACCTCTCAGGCTGTCCTGTTCCTCTTTTTGGCCCTTACCTTTTTGTCCGAGTGCAGGATTTTATTTGACCATTAAACATGTAGTGGAAGATAAGTGAGCAGGTATGCAAGAGCACTGTACATCAGTCAAGTGTGATGGCAGCACCATACCCCTCACTAAACCAGTCAGCATTAGCGACTAGCCCTGATGCTCCCCTTATTACGCACTCTTACTGGTATGACATTCAGTGTCATTTGAGAGGTCAGATTCCTCCACCCTGACTGTGAGAGACACATAAATGGGTTTTATGTACCAGCTGGAGCCATATTTTACCTTCTTTTCTGATTCTTTGGCTGTCATTTCTAAGGTAATTAAAGGTACTGTGCTGAAGACTGACTTGGTTAATGAGTCTTCCTCCACTTCTCATGCTTCTCCTGAGGGCTCCTTCAATGGATGACCTGTCTGCAACATGAAGCTTACTATAGGGTGGCCTTGTTCCTCAGACATGTCTTATCTTAGGCAGACTTAGAGCTGTAAGATATTTCATCTTTGGAATGTATTGGGAATGCCATGTCTGCAGTCTGGAAACGTCCAGCTTTGTGTCCTCTTGTGCCTAAGAAGACAGACCATGTTATCGGTTATCTCACAGGTGGTCCCTCCTTTTAGTCAGGCAACCAATTATGGATTGCTGTCATTGTTTATGCTTAACACAGCTCCCAGAAATGCAGCATTTTATTTGTCTTCCCCTTAGTATAAAGTCCAGAGTATGATCATGGTTCATAATAGAATATTTACTTCTGCCAGAGAGAAAGAGAGAGAGAGTCTTTGAGCCTTTAGTTACTTGTCTCATGTATCACATTTCCAGGTTTATATGGTGGGCCAAGACCTGGAAAAACTGACCACACTTTCCTCTTTGAATGAATGGAAAGATTATATTGAAAGCCATTACCACAGCATTCACTATAGTTTTCCATGTGGCTCATGCTCATAATTTAATGATGTGGAATGCAGCTGTCAGAAGCTACTACTTCACAGTACCATTGCTTATGCTGTCCTCATCCTATTATGTTCTTAAAGTCCCCTTTAAGAGTGAGGTCTTCATTACCAAACCCTCTTTAGAGATTTCTGAAGATATCCGTAAAAGGAGTACAACCATCTGTGCCTGTTCTCCTAATAATTTTTTCTTGTAAACCTCACTGACTTATGATGGTCGCCATTTGCTAAAGATGGCCTGCCAAGCTTCAGACTGTTTGCTTTTCTGTTTTGCAAAGCCGTGTAAGAGAACTTGTGCCTTGTCAGACCCTCAGCAGTCCTGAATTCCCCTTTTAGGCTGCACTAGTGGGAGAACTGTTTCTTGTGTGCACCAGCAGGGAGGACCATCGTCCAAGACATGTGGGTTCTAAATCTTATAGAAGGTGCCATGCTCTAGAGTTGCTGGTGCCTCCTCTGGCTCATCTTTTTCTGACAGATGACTTTATGTACTATACTTGGTTCAGTCTCAGTTATTTTTGGCAAAGGAGTCACAGTAGTATTTGCTGTTCTACTGTCAGTTAAGGCTTAGTCCCCAGGAAATTAGGAGTTCTAAATTTGAGCAGTATGACTTCACATCAGTTATATGAGGAGTCAGTGTTTGTATTGAAAGCCCTGATGATTTTGCTGTTGCATGGCTTTTGGATAGCATCATTAGAAATGATGGATGCAGATTAACACATAAGCATCTAGGAGTCAGACAAGAGGCCCCTATACTTTTGCTGTAAGAGTGCATGACTTTCACTATAAGGGGTGTTATCTGATCTTTTCTGTCTCCAGGATTTTTATTAGTGTGTTGGTCATGGTAGCAGAGACCCTTCAGTAGTATAATTTAACGTCTGCCTGGATTGCTGGTTGCTGATGGATATCATCACAGGAATCTCTGCTGGGGGTGATAACCGGAGACTGTTTCAGTCTGGATTACAGTCGGCTTAACTGCTTTCTCTGCAGCATATTCTGTTTGTACAGGAAGTTCTGGGCAGCATTCAGAATTGTTTTTCTCCTATTGTATATAGCTTAGACATTAAAGGATGTCTTTGAGTCACATCACAGAGAAAACCAGTTAGGGCATTATTCTGGAACTATAGCAGTGACAATGAGCTCATTTTTACTGACCCACCTTCATAGACAGCTTGCTGCTAGTAAATGCAGTCATTATCATCTTAACTGTTCTCCTTGTTTTGTCCTCTTTCTGATGTTCCTTTATTTGATGGCTCTAATCATACATCCTGGTGATTTGGTTTCACTTTCCCTTTGTTTTTTTTGATCATACAGTACTCTTGCCTTCTATACAGCAAAGCAGTCTTTGTTTGGAAATGGCTCACTAAAAGAGGCATTTTCTTGGTAGCAGTCCATATTCTTAGAAAATGACACACGCTAGTGCAGTCAGCTTGAAATGGAGCTGTCTGGGAAGTCATTTTACTATCCATGAGAATGCTGCAATACCCAGGTTCTGCTTTCTTCACCAAGGCAGGGAGGAGTATGTGACATGCTTTTTTTAGTTGACTAAGAAGTGGTATTCTGTTTATATCCCACCTTTCCCTCGTGTTTTATACATGGTGATGAAGTTGCTTTAAAAGGACTAGGATTATTTTCACTGCCCAATCGGTAGCCCTTGTTTTGTTTCTAGGATCTTTGGTTTTTGGCTTCTTCAGAGCAGTTTCTTTCTGAGCACTATGGGTGTTGAAGTCTTAGTAAAAAGGCCATATCCAGATATAACAATTGCTGCTTAAAGTCAGGTGGTAAAGGTTCTCCATCAAGCCACAGAGAGGTCCTTTTCCTTCTCAGTTTGTGTTTCTTTGCGTTTTGTTGACCTAGTCATTTTTTAGTGTAGACCAAAGCTTTACTCCACCATCAGGGTATGGGTTTCTGCCACCTCCAAGTGTCAGAATGTAACAGAAGGCATGATTGTGGTTTAGCATAAATCGATAAAACAACATTTTTAGTATTATCATTCTTGGTTTCCTTTGAAGAGTTTTCCACTGTCTTGGGACCTGAACTTTTTGGCTGACTTGTAGATGTATCCATCAGCCGTACTGGCTGGTTTGGCAGATCTGAAGATGTTTGTGTTATGGAAGGCACTTTTTTTGTAATTGTCACCTCAGCTCATTGTATTTCTGTGATTCATGCTTTGTTTGTAGAGACCCTTGCCTCATCTTTCATAGCAGCTGTCTCCATTCCTCTCTAGATTGTTTTCTCTATTCTTCCTACAGTGGTTGCATACATCCTAGTTTTTTTTACATATGCTGTTAACAGTGTGGGCATGTACCATCCATACTGTCTTTGAATGTCCAGTATCAGTTATCGTTCTGCCTATGATGGGCTTGTTGGCAGTAAAACATGGACCAGCTCTTTATTCCTCTTATCACTGTGAGGGATGACTGTGTAACTTCCAAACATACGCAGTCCATATTGACTACCAGCAGAGTGCTGTCTTCTCCTACCAGAAAGTTTATCATTTCTAGGTCATGAGATTGGGGAAAAGATGATTGTAGTATTTATTTCAGGAATATATGTATAGAACCAATTAATTCTGCATCCATGTTGTTGTTATGTACCTCTGCCAAACAATGTAACTCAGACTTTCACTCCTGAAGCATGGAGTCCTTAAAGAAAGTTATTTTACCTTTTGGACAGATTTTTAAGGCTTGGCACAAGTGTTCTATATACTGCAGAGGAATCTTTGAAATAAAATGTAACCAGTATTTGTGTACTTATAGGTTCATAGGTAGGTACTAGGCTATCTGCCCAAGGGCATTTATAAGCCTAGCCAGAGTGTGTCAGCTTTCGCCACCCCATTGATTAATTAACTGAGCCTCTGTCAAAAAGAGCCAATGAAGTGATCCCAGGGGTGTATTTTCTGTTACCCATCCACTCGTCAAGGTTTCTCTTGAAGAGTGTTGGTGAGGGGCTCTACCTAATATATTTAGGAATGTTCCACAGCATGGGGAGTCTCTGTGACAGGAATCTATCCCTCCAGCATGTTCTATTTATTGTTGTGGTGAGGTTTAGCTCACTAGAGCGAGTGGCTCGCAGCGACTTGGATTTCTTTAGGTGGAGCATGTCCATCAATTCTGAGTTGGACATGGCTTTGTAAGTCAGGCAGAGATCACCTCTGAGTAAGCGATATGCGACTGAGTACAGCTGGAGTTTTTCCAGTCGGGCTGCATAAGACATATGTTTGAGGCCAGTAATCCTCTTGGTGAGGTACTTTTGTGGTCTTTCCAGCTGTTGGAAGTGTCTTGTGAGTTACATCCCAAATGGGGCATTGTACTCTATGATGGGTCTGATGAGTGACGAGTAGAGGGGCACTATAACCTCTTTATTTCTAGATGTGAACCCTTTAGTAATTAGATTAGCTACATAGAAGGATTTCCTAACTACTTTGCCAATATGATTGTCAAAGGAGAGATTACTATCTACCTGGGTCCCCAGATCTCTTATTACCTCTTCTGTATTAAGGGGGCTGCCACCTATGTGGTAATTCATGGGGTTTTGTTTTTCCCAAACAGGATGACTATGCATGTTTTGGCATTTAGCTTGAGACCATGACTTTGACACCAGGTGTCTGTCTCAGTAAGGCCCTTTTGGAGAATGTCCATGTCAGCCGGAGAGTCAGTTATGGCTCCCAGTTTGCAGTCATCGGCGAACTTGGTTAGCCATAGCCCTCCTGTGTTTGCCTGTACTTCTGAGAAGTATATGCCGAACAGTAGGGGTCCCAGGACCAAGCCTTGTGGGACACCACTTGTGACTGGTTTAGAGTCGGACCTGGAGCCTGCTATTCTTACCGTATGAGTTCTGTCTGTAAGCCAGTTGGCAATCCATCTCGTGACGTAGAGGTTTATGTTCAGGCTGGTGAGTTTGTCTATAATTCCCGAGTGGGGAATGGTGTCAAAAGCCTTGGCGAGGTCAAGGTAGGCTGTGTGAACTACCTTCCCCTCATCTATGGCCTTGGTGACTGTCTCAAAGAAGTCAACCAGGTTTAGTAGGCATGATCTGCCCTTAACAAAGCCGAACTGGGTCAGGTCAAGTGTTTGGAGGTTCCCAATGTCTTTGTTAATGAGTTCCATGATAATGCGCTCCACAGCCTTGCAGACCAGGCTAGTCAGGCTTATGGGGCGATAGTTACCAGGGTCAGTCGTGGCTCCTCCTGTGGAGCGGAATAACCGTTGTGTGCCATTCTATGGGCACGTAGCCTGTGGAGAGGCTGAGGTTGAACAGTGTGTTTAGGTGGGATGTTAGTTTGTTCTGTTGTTTGTGCAAGACGCAGCCTGCAACACCATCTGGCCCCATTGACGCTGTGCTTTTGGCTTTTGAAAGGGCTGTTTTCACCTGTGCGTCTGTGATTTCCAGGACACTACACTTTTCCAGTATTGTTGTGGGCTTTTTTGGGGGTGAGAGGGGGGTGAAGTTTGCACTGAATCTATCTGCCAGGATGTTGGCAATATCAGTGGGTTCAGTATATTTTGTGCTATTTTGCACTAGCTCAGAGCATATCTGCGAGTTGCCACTTAGATTCTTGACATAGCTAAAGAAGGCTTTGTGGTTATCTTTCGAATCCTTGGCTATTTTTCTTTTGAAGTTAGCCTTGGAGGATTTTATGAGGGAGCTTAGTTTCTTAATGATACTGATCAGGGATGTCTTTCCTTCTTGGGATTTGCTTTTTTTCTGAACTAGTTTCCTCCTTCTGTTGTATAGCCTGTTTATGGCAGAGGTCCGCCAGACTAGTTTCCTTCTCTTAGGGGAGTGAGTCTTGAGTTTGCTAGGGATGGCACAATCCATGCATCCTTGTAGGTGCTCATAGAGTGCATTTGTAAAGGTTCCTGCATCTTGGACACTGTTATCCTTTAGCGTGGGTGCTGTGAATCTTACCCACCTCTGTCTTAAGTAAGGTGAAGTTTGCTATAGAAAAGTTTTTCACTGTGGTTTCCTTGGTTGGAGGTGGTGGTGAGGTGTGGACATCCAAAGTTATTAGTTTATGGTCTGATCTAACCAGTGACTGGTTGACCTCCGGTGTGGAACACCTGTCGCCCATGTTAGTGATGACCAGGTCCAACATGTTTTCACCTCTGGTAGGGGAGTTTATCAGCTGATCCAGGGCATTTCAGTTGATAAATTCCAGGAAGCGCTGGACTTGGGAGTTTGTACTTGAGTAGTTTTCCCAGTTAACGGTAGGGTAATTGAAATCGCCCAATATCAGGGTGTTCGGTAGGACCTTCATGTTTTCCAGTGTCTCCAGAAAGGCGGAGTGGTGGTCCTGGGTCATGGAGGGTGATCTGTAGCAGGCCACAATTTGCATTGCAGATTTGCCTGATGTTAGTTGCACATGGATGATCTCGGAGGTATCATGCTGCGCCACTAACCTGGAGGTGTAGGTATCCTTGATGAATATGGATACACCCCCTCATTTTGTGTTTTGGTCCATGTTCTGTGGCCAAAATGTGTGGTATGAGTTGTAGCCAGGTAGTGTTGGGGTGCTCTGTGGAGCCTTGAACCAGCTTTCAGTTACTGCACAGATGTCGACTTTCTCCATACTGAGGAGTGCTTTGAGTGCATGCATTTTGAGATTTAAACTCCTGGCATTGAGTAGCATAACCCTCATTTTTTTATTTGTGCTTTTTATGGAGGTGGGTTTGACTTTTGAGCCTTGCCTAAAAAAGGCACTATGGGGGCAACAAGAGCCTTGGCCAGTATTCGAAAGCCTAGGGGTGACAGATGCAAGCTGTCTCTTGCTAAGCAAAGAGGCTTGTCGAGCATGTCGTCCCAGGCTGACAGACACTGGATCCCCTTTGAATGACACCAGAAGCTTAGCCAGTTGTTGAAATTGATAATTTTTTCTTTATACTGCGGTATCATTCTTGGTGAGGGCAGGATGCTACTCAGGGTCAGGGTCATACCCGCTTGGGCTACATGATCAGAGAGCTCTTCCATGTCTCTTTTCATGTAGTCCAGGGCGGTACGTCTCAGGTCATTCACACCAACATGAGCAATGACAGAGTCATATTTGTACTTTTTCTGGAGTGACCTGAGTGCTTGTGTTATGTGGCAGATTCTGGCTCCCGACAGGCAGCTAACAGTAACCTTCTCCTTGTCCAGCCTAGTGAGTGGGATGTCAGTGTGCCTGACTATAGAGTCACTTATTACTAGTGTGTTAGGTATGTTATTCCATCTTAAGGGCTGTGATTGTGCGGCACACTGATTTTGTGTTTTATGTGTTGTCTGGTTTGTGACGGGAGGTGCAGGTTTTTTGGATGTCTGTTTGGAGGTTTGTGTTGCTTTTGCAGGTTTTTATTTAGAGTCTCCGAGTATGATTTTGTGTATTTATGTGTATTTTTTGCCAGTGCTGGTTTAGTATGTCTGTGTGAGGCTGGAGGTGTGGTGCAAGTGTTAACCTTCTCTTCATGACTGCCTGTTCCAGTCTTGGGTGGAGAGAGCTTAGCCTCCAATTTAGCTATATATTTATTCTTTTAAAATATCCTGAGCAGTGGTTTTCTCGTTCTCTCCCTACATCACTCCATTATATAAAATGTTTGAAGTTCTACCTTCATGGCATTATTACTTTATGTAAGTAAGCTACAGGTTTACACTTTTATAACATTAAGTCACATTTTGTGATATTTATCCTCTGATTTGGAGTAAAAAGCTGAGAATACTTGCATAGCGATTAGCCATAATCTGTGGTGAACGGATTTCATGCTTTGGCAGAGGAGATGTATGCACCTTCTCCATGTGTAGCAACATAAGATTTAAAGTAAATGCTATTGAACACCGTGGACACATCCACAAAACATTATGCTGCTGTTTCAAGGACCTTCAGTTCTTGGCCTCTTCAGAGTTAAATATTTCTGAGCACTAGGGGGTGCCAAAGCTTTTGCAAGAAAGTCATATCCAGCTATAAAAGTGACTGCTATTAGTTCTTATTCAGCTGTCTAATCTCCCCAGGGAGATCTCAAAGGCTTTGGAAGCTGTCTGAAAACACACCATGTAGTCTTTGTTTGGAGAAGTTGCCTCTAGGAAATACCCAAGTGCTCCACTCAGTAAAAAGGTCCCTTTTGAAGATCAACTAATAGAGTGAAAATTCTCATATCTGTTATTTACAGAGAAAATGAAGGATACAGAAAGACTGGATTTAAGAATAATTTCTAACGCCAAACTATTTCTGTATGTTAGAGCATTTTTATTTTTTATGATGCAACATATTGCTTTGATTAGTTGGCCTATAGATGTATAAATGTCCCACCTTTATAAACTGCAGGCCAGGTTTAATAGGAGAAGCAAACGTGGAAGTGAAGTATTTAATTCACTTCTGCATGCATAGTGTTTTGGCTGAAGGCCATTAGGAAGCTGAGCACCCCGTAACTTGTGAGAAAAGGATGATTAGTTGGAGGCAATGTACAACATTATGCCAATGATTCTTTGAGAAACATTACTGTCTGATACTGGATAGTCAGAAGGAATGTTTCACTTTATTTTAAAAGATTAGAACTATCATTGGATCCAGTAACCTATAATGTTTATAAAGAAATAACCACAGGTGGGGAAGCAGCAAAAAAAACAGCAACCAAGAAAACCACTTCCAAGCCGATAACTAGTCCCTGTACACTCACATGTAACCAACAGACAAGAAAGGTGCTACGATCATTGAACACTCTTCACACACTTTATTATATAAAATAACGAACAGTCAAGCGCTTTCGTCTGAGGAAGTCTATTTGACAAAAGCACTTGACTGTTCGTTATTTTATATAATAAAGTGTGTGAAGAGTGTTCAATGATCGTAGCACCTTTCTTGTCTGTTGGTTACATGTGAGTGTACGGGGACTAGTTATCGGCTTGGAAGTGGTTTTCTTGGTTGCTATAATGTTTATAAGCTATATTAATTATACTTTGGTAATGTACATGTAAAATATGTGGTAATGTAAAGCAATGTACACCAAATGGTCTTGTTTGAGTAATGCTGTTCTGTGATTCCCAGTAGTGAGCAGTAGTAACCAAATGTAAGCAAGAGGAATATGTCATTTTATTAAAAAATACAGTTTAGTGCACTGTTTGAGGGATCATAAGTTCATAGGTGTTATACTGGGGTCTTTGTAAGCCTAGCCAAGCAACTTAAGTGTCTCTCATGAGTTATTGTCCCTAGAGGTTATTTTAAGGGATATATGTTAGGGCATGGTTTAACAGCTGCCAATGTCCGTCGTAGACATAGGTGTCAGACCAGGGTGACTTTCCAATTTCCCATCAACTGGCCCAGGTCATGCTTGAATAGAGTTAGAGAAGGGCTCTGCTTCATATAGATGGGAAGCCTTTTCCAGAAAAAGGGGATTCTCTGAGATAAATACCTGTCCCTACAACATGTCCTATTTACATTGCAAACAAGGTTTAACTCTTTATGTCTAGTAGTTGTGGTACTCTTCATATCTTGGATATGCAAAATGTCCATTATAATGTGATCCAAGGATGCATTATATGCCAGGCATAATTGTCTCTCAGCAGTCTGTAGGAAACAGACTACACAGATGGGGCTTTGAGGTGATCTGTATAGGATATTGTGTTTGTGCCCTGTATTCTTTTTGTGAGGAACCTCTGTGTATGTTGCAGTTGTTGCATGTGCCTGGTCAGGTACATACAGAATGAGGCATTATACTCAAAGACAGTGGCACAATGACTTCTCTGGACCTAGATCTCATGTTCTTACATATAAGTTGAGTGACATAGAATGATTTTCTTACAACCTTAGACACATGTTCGAAATCCAGGTTACTATCTGTATGATTCCCCAAATCCCTGACTACTGTGTCTACTTCTTGGGGTGTTTTATGAAAGATAGAGTTTCTGTGGGTGGACGACTTCCCAAAGGGTACTGTTATGCAATGAGTTTTAAGTTGTGGCTTTGGCACCAGTCATTTGTCAGTGTTGGACCTTCCTGTAAGATGTTAGTATCTTGGGAGTTTCTATGATTGCTCATAGCTTGCAATCATTTGCAAACTTGGTAAGCCAGAGGCCCTTGGCAATTGGCCTTGACTTCCAAAAAATAGATGCCAAAGAGGAGTGGACCCAGCACAAAGGCCTTGGGGACTAAACTGGTGATTGACCTCTTTGTGGTTGGGGTCTGTGTAATCCTACTTTTCTGGGTCCTGTGTGTGAGCTGGCTATCCAGCAACTTAAATAGATGTTTATACCTAATTCCACGAGTTTGTTTGCAATGCTTGAGTAGGGTATTGCATCAAATAATTTAGCTAGGTCAATGCACTGTTTTGCCCTCATCCATTGCTTAATGACCTTCTCAAAGAAGTCCACCAGGTTCAGTAGGCATGATCTGCCTTTGATGAACCTTAACTGGGCTGGATCCAGTGTCTGAAGGTTTCCTATGTCACTACTAATCATTTCCATGATACTTCTTTCTATAGCTTTGCATATGAAACTAGTCATATTAATGGGTCAGTAATTCAGAGGATTAGTTTGTTGCTGGTCTGCAGTTGCAGTCTTCTATTTGCATGGCACAAATCCTGTGCAGCGGCTAAGTGACACCAGTGGTCCTAAAAAATCATATTTGTAGGCTATTTATGAGGATCCTGGGATATTCTTGGGCCGAAAAAGCTTTATTATTGGCCTTGAAGAGCACATCTACAACCTGCTACCTGATATTTGGAGGGATTATGTTAATTGGTATTTCCTACAGGGCGGCTGGGGTTGAGGGAGGGTAAAGTTGGGGCTTAATTTGTTAACCAGAAGATTTGCAACATCTCCCTGTTACATGAATGTAGCTCTATTTACAAATAGTTTTGCACACTGATGTGCTGCCTTTGAGATTTTGAACATAGATAAAAAGGCCTTATGGTTCTCCTTGGCTTGGGATGCTATCTTTACCTCAAAGTTTGCTTTATTGGACGTAAGTAGTCCTCTTAGATTGTCTATTCAGTTTGATGAAAACATTTTTATCTTCTTTGGTGTTACATTTACTAATTGTTGCCATGTCTTTAACAACCTGTTTAATTTTGGATTCCACCCAGATGGGTTTTTGAGTTTGTTTTGGGCTCACTTCTACCAGGCACATCAGCTTCTGTGCAGTCATTGGCATGAGTGCACAGAGCCTCTGTGAATAATTCCACATAGGCTACTGTTAAAATGGGTTTGGAGGAGCTTGAAATTTTTGACAGGTTATCAGTTAAAAGGTAGTTTGCTTTGCAGTAGTTTCTGTTACAGAGTGTGCTGGAGTTAAAGAATTGATTCTTATTTCGATGGAGACTGCTTTGTGGTCTGATCTTACCAGAGAGGACATAACACGGGAGGGAGGAGCATGCATCATTCTTCCATATTTGTGAGTACCAGGTCTAAATATATTTCTACATCTAGTAGGTGTGTGCAGTAACTGGTCCAGGGTGTTTGTTTTTGCAAAGTCTAGGATTCTGTGTGCCTGCAAATTTGGGGTCATGAAGGATTCACAGTTTATAAAGGAATAATTAAAGTCTCCCATGAGCATGGAATTTGGTTGAATGATGAGTGTCTCTAAAAGGTCTAGATATGGGTTTCATGGTACATAAATCGTGACCTATAGCTTGCTAGGATATGGTATGGGACTTTATCTGTGGTAGTCTGGATGTGGAGGAACTCCAGTGTGTCAACCATTTAACCAACCTAAAGGTGTGCTTGTTAACTGATGTAGATTGAGACACCTCAACCTTTAGTCCCTGTTAGTGTAGTTGCTATTCTAAGTTTGCAGATGGCACTTAAACCTTGCACTGTCAGGGTACTCTCTGCACTTTAAACCATGTCTGAATAATTGCACAGATGCCTGCATTCTTCAAGATAAGGACAACTTGGTGGAAGTGGAGCTTCTTGTTTAGACTCCTAGCATTACTCAGTAACACCTTTAGATTTCCTTGTGTAGATTTTGCTGTATTGGAAGGTTTGTCAATTGGGCATTGCCTTAAATAGGCTGTGTGGGAGATGGCAGCATTTTAACCAATATTCGAAAGCCTAGAGGAGACAGGTGCAGACCATCCTTGGCAAAGCAACATGGTTTGTTAACCATGTCCTCCCACACTGACAGATATTGTATTCCCCTAGAATGACACGAAAAACTTAGCTAGTTATTAAAGTCAGTCATTATCATCTGTTCTTATCATAGGATCATCCTTGGTGAACGTAGAGTGCTCCTGACTGCTAGGCATATACCAGCCTGTGACACACAGTGTGAGAGCACCATTATCGCTGTCTTCGTATAGTCTAGGTCAGTACATTTCTGATCATTTACACCTACATGGACTATTGACTGAATCATGCTGGTACCTGTGGTGCTGTGACTTCACAGTGCATGTATAACTTGGTGGATCCTGGCCCCTGATAGGCAGCTGACTGTTATTTTCTCCTTGTTCAGCATGTTAAGTGTTGCATCATTATGTCTTACAATGGAGCTCCCTATGACTGGAAGCCTGGGTAGTGTATTTCCTTGCTTTATGGGCTTGGTAGTTGAGGCTCCACTGGGTGTGGATGCATGTGCATTGCTAAGTGTTGTTTCTGTTGAGTGCTTTGGAGTTTGCTGAGGATAATTTTTGCAGATGGAATATCTGGAGGTCTTTGGGGTTTCGGAAGATTGCATTTAAGTGCTTTAGCAAAAGTAGGCCTATGTGTGGGGTGTATACTATATTGGGTGTAGCATGTGTGTTTCTGGCAAGCCGATTGCTATTATAAGTGTTTGTACACAAGAGTTATGCTTCCAGACACATTGTGTATATACATCTCTCGTGTAATATATGTGTCTTTTAGGATTAAATGGTTGTCATTGAATATTAGATCATTGTTACGTTCTCTCAATGTAGCCGTATCCACTAAACTGGCTGTGGAGAAATTGGGAAGGTGCATATCTATGATGTAAGGTCCTTTATTCAGTGAGCTATATGGTTGTGGTGCATGTGGGCTTAATAGTGGTCTGACTAAGGGTGCTTTTGGGGCTGTAGACTAGACTGTATAATACTAAATTCAAGGGGCAGTGCTCCTCAACATGCAAACTAGATGTTCTGTGCTCCCCAACCTGTAAACTATCTGTTTTGTGTTACTCACCATGCACAGTAGCTGCTGTACACTCACTGAGTTACTGGTACAATTGCAGATGTGGTTTTATAGGAAAATTTGATTTCTAGGTGTGTGTGTCTATGCAGGGCACTACTAACCAGTAGTACTTGATGTGCAGCAGTGCCCAGACACTCCAAGTTTACAGACACTTAAAACGCATGAAACTGGCTTCTAAGTCCTCTGTCCAATAAAACAGCAGCACTTACAACTTTCTTATGTGTGTCCCAACTTAAATAGACCAGGTCACTGTCTACTGCCACTAGATGGACTGTCCCAATCCTGTTAATGTAAAAACATAAAAAAAAGATACCTGGACAAGGTGATTTCAAGTATTAGGGACCTGTAAAATTACATAAAGTGCAAAATCAACAAATTAAGCAAAAATGAAGTAGCAGCACTCCTAAATAATTAACTTAAAGGAAAAGTCCACCTTCTCCTACAGTTTAACTCAACTCTTGGGTTGTTTTTCTTTCCCTACAATATTCCAGTACTGTGTAGGTACCTGAAACCTGCTTGTACTTTTATAAAACTTTCATTTCCTCACTTTGGTGTCAAAAGAAGGGAATGGGCACCCACTTTTTTTTAAGCTTAACTTCTCACATAAGTTGCAGAGAAATTTGTCTACACCTGCATGACATACCACAGACATAGAGAAATTTGTAGTCAGGCGCTCAGGCTGCTGTAAACAAGACAGAGAGGTGTGAAACTGTTTTCCATTATCTTTATTGCAGAGAGGAAGAAAACTTCCAATGTAGCCATGCCTTTCATAGCAAAACAGAGCAATTACATCGGTCAGTGGTTCAAAGGCAGTTGCCACCTCTTTTGACAAATTTATGTAAGCATTATAGTATTGAAATGCTAAGCTTTAAACTTTAAATGTATGTTGTTTGTACTACTTCGCATTTTAAGGCGACTTGAATGCAGTATCAAAGATGTTTGTGACATTTAGAAAAAAGTCAGAAAATATTTTTCTTGTAATTGTTGTAAAGTATCAGCATATTTAGCAAAGTGTAGGGGGAGGAGGCTGTCCATTCATGTTGGACTACAAAAGGATACTTTGAAGAAAGGCCTGCAATTTAGCAACTGTCTTTTTGCAGCTGTATAATTTCTTAGTATACTCTAAAACAAGCCCTGAGACACACACAAATTAAGGCCATTCAAGAAATAAAAGAAGCAGTCCTGTTACAGATATTATATGATAGTGACTGGCACTAATCCCATTGTATGTTAATGGAATGGGACTACACAACTACTTCCTTATGTCTAGCATGACTCATAATAAAGCAAACTTGAAATGGATTAGGGGAAAGAGAAAGGCTTGAAAAATAAGTCCATGTCGATGTGTCAATCCCCACTGACAGACATTTTGCAAAAAACGTATTACAATTCTATAAGAAGCAATCAGAGTTATTTTTATATGTTAAAGTAACTCAGAAAGCAGAGACAGAGTGAAAAAATAGATTTTTTTAGTTCTAAAGCAGAGTTTTCCTTTAAGTGCAAAATAATTAAATCTCTTTATCAGCCAAGGATGGAGCGGGATTAATTCAGGATCCTGTAAGTGTGGCAAGGGCGCCAAGTATATGGGAGCTCTGGGAAAATAAGCAGAATCAAATTTTGGTAAAGGAGGTTTACTCAACAGCAATACTGGTTTAGTGGGAGGGCACACAGTATTATGTATCTGTGGAAAAGTACTTAAACAGCTTACACAACAGAATAGCAGTGAAAGCTTTATTACTGAAGCCACACTAATGCATTTGTTAGCAGCCTGCAGCAGCATTTTATGTTATGCATCTAAATCCAAGGAAGTCATTGTTCCACTGTATTCAGCATTCATCAGACCTATCATTGAGTATAATGCCCCCTTTGGTATGTACCTGACCAGGCATATCCAACAATTGGAACGTCCCCAGAGGTTCCTTACTAAAAGAATACAGGCGTAAGTAATATCTCCTCTGCAGACCACCTCAAGGCCCTATCCCTGTATTCTGTCTCCTACAGGGTTTTGAGGGGAGCTCTATGCTTGGCATACAGGGCATTGTCAGACCTCACTCTGATGGACCACCTACATATCTACAAAACGAACAGCACCAGAATTGCCCATTCTAAAGACTTAAACATTGCTTGTGATATAAGTAGGACCTGCTGGAGAGATAGGTATGTATCCCAGAGTCTACCCCATCTAGGGAACAGGCTCCCCATCCATGTGAAGCAGAGTTCCTCCCTAAACCAATTCAAGTACAACTTGGACAACTGGATGGGAAACTGGAAATTCATCCCTGGTTTGGCACCTGTGTCTCTAATGGGCACAGGTAACCTGTAAATGGTTCATCTCCCAGGCCCATGCTTACACTTATCAAGGGTATCAGAACTTGTCAGAGATGTGGGATGCATGGCTAGGCTTAAAAAGGCCCTTGTGGTTGTTAGCTTAGTAAACACTTATGAACCTATGAACTTCTGTATATTTTTTTATTGGACAATTAGACATGTGAACTGGATCATCGGGAGCCCTTTTCAGTGGCAGCCTAGTGACATAAACTGAAAAGTTAATAACATCAAGAAGATTCAGTAATAACTAAAGAGACAGTAAGAACAAAGAGTAATGTACACAAGTCTTGCTTGTTTATCTGTCCTTGTTCTGTGATACCCAATACTGAGAAATAAGAGAAATATTTGCATTTTTGTACATGTTTACAGATATATTTGGTGCACTGTTTAATGGGGATGCAACAAAAGGCAGCATTGTCTTGTCTTTTTTTTTTTCCAATCAGTCAAAACAATAGTGACGTGCACAGTTAAAGTAATACAACCTTGTTTAAAATGCTTTGTGCCTTATTGAATTAATAATATAGCTTCTAGATGCTAGGCTGTGCTGTGCACAATGAAGTTAACACATCCTTCAGATGTTGTAGTGTGAACAATAGAATTAATAGAGAGGGACAGGAAACTCTGTCCGAGATGATCCGAAACATTTTGCATTAAGTGCACTATTTAATGGAGAAGTAACATAGCAGGATAGTCTTGATTTTTTCATGCAAGCAAAACCATCTTGCTGTATATTGTGCACAGTTGAAATAGTATAGCTTCAGGTAAGGTGCTTTGTGTGCATTTAAATTAGTGCAGCACACAAGCTATACTGTGCATGATAAAGTTAGTAATAGCTGTGGATGCTGTTCTGTGCATTGTAGAAGTAATATAGATAGGGATGGGAAGTAGATTTTATCCACGTTGTGCTGAAATGGTTTATTTTGCACGGAGAAGCAATATGCAGGATTTTAAAATGTTTCAGGAAAGAAACATATGGGTTTGTAGTTTTGAATAAACAAAGAAAAAATGGGACAGAGGTTGTTAAAAGGGAAGAAAGTAGTGCCAGATTTGCTGTCACTTTCTTACTGCAAGCCATGTCCCCTCATAATATTAATACTTAGTTGCTGTCGCTAGCAGCACGTCATTTCATATATTTTATTCATTTGCATGCTTGTTTTCTTCTATGTTTGCTGATTTGAAAATCAGTTTGTTTTGATGTTGGTTGGCCCCACGTATGTGCATGAAATATTTGCACCATAATTCTTTATTTAATTTGAACAACCAAATAATGAGCATAGAATTTCATAGCAGGACTACAGTGTAAGAACTGTATGTAAGGTAGATTGCTTTTTAAACAAAGCAAATCCACAAACCAAGCCTGAAAACAAACAGATAATCCACAAATACCACGAAGGAACAGCACACAGGAAAAAAGTTGTCCGCAGCGTTAATGTTGAAAAACCACCAGCTTTAATATTAAAATCCAATATACAAAATCCCAAAGGATAAGCGCTTTCATTCCAATAAAATTAGGGAACTTCATCAAATACTTCTATAAAAACGAATTGCAGTTTAAATACCCTGAAACACTGTACGTTAAGAAGCGGGCGGTAATCAAAGTTGTGGGAGTGCACATTTCCATGCGGAAGAAGGTTGGGTGTAGTGTGGGACAGATTGTATTAAGGCTAGTGTTATGTTTGGTGTATTATTGTTTCGAGTTTGGAAGAGCGTTGTGGTTCGGTTATTACCCCAGTGTGTATCTGTGCAAGCATTCAGTACAGTGTTTCAAGTTATGCCGCATCCGGATCTGAATCTGACCTGCTCATTTCCCATCTTACTGTCTACTACTCTATGTATTTGTTTATCAGTCACCCTCTCAAGAACTTTCATGCAGTTTGATAGAAGTTTGATGCCTTTATATTGCCCACATTTATGAATATCCCCTTTGGCCTTGAACACTGATGAATCCCAAGTCTGACTCTTAAGGTGGTCTGGTTAGGAAAGTGCAGTGGACAACCAGACCTCCAAATGATATTAAACTGTAAAAAGGAGTCTGCTTTCTTATATTTTAATGTTACTTCTTATTGTCAGATATCACATAACAGCACTTATCAGGTAATCAAGATCATGTTGCTCTGGGTTGGTTCCCCAGTAAACAGTACACGGAATGGCATTTGCTGAAAAATAAAGTGAAATATTCTTTTTGCATATACTTGACATTTACCTTCCACTGTCAGGTATCAAGGAATAGTGCCTGCCAAGTAATTAAGATCA
Source organism: Protopterus annectens (assembly GCF_019279795.1). Lineage (NCBI taxonomy): Eukaryota > Metazoa > Chordata > Ceratodontiformes > Protopteridae > Protopterus > Protopterus annectens. Next base: position 1,121,833,795 of record NC_056745.1, read on the forward strand.
TGCTACTATATGTTGTTTCCCTACCAGACAGTGCATCAAAAGATGTTTGGATTAAAATAAATTATTACTGTTACTTATATTTTGTTATAATTTATCAGGGTTAGATGATACAAAATAGCACTTGTATAATAATCAAATACTCATTTTTACTTACCAGTTAAACAGTACAACCAATGATATCTGCAAGTATGTAAAATAAAGTGAAATATTCCTCTTGGTTTCTATTTAGCTTTCATTTCTTACTGCTGGATATCGTATAGTAACAAAGAATCACCAGCATATGCTATGTTCTGCTTTCCATTGGTTGTCCTTTTTCCACAATTGTGTTAATATATAGCCTGCAGGTGCTAGGCAGATCTGTGGAGGGTGAAATTATTGTAATCTACATATGCTAAGTTGTTCTGTACCTAGCAGAATGGAACAACTTAGCATCTGGTTGGGTATTTTATTTCAGTCACTCATAGATTGCATTATGGCTGTATCACTTCAGCTGCTTAAAGCAACATAGTTTTGAATGATTAACATTTAAGGCCATGACATTCTATGTTGCATCTGTGTGAAATAATACACCAAGTTATATTTGCACAAATGTAAAATAAAGTGAAGTATTCCACTTGCATATATTTGGGTTTTACATTTTACTTTGGGGTATCATAGAACAGTGCTTGTTAAATAATTCAGATTGTGTTGCTTTCTGATTAAATAGTACACCAAATATTTGCAGACACATAAAGCTGAAGTATCTGATGGTGAGAATAGACAAATATAGGCAAGAGAAGTATTTCATTTTATTTAAATTACTGCAAATTTACCATTTATGATGTTTCTCAAGCCATCTCTTGCTCTTCCACCATCTTATCATTCCATTGCACCATACTGCATTACTGTTACTAATCTGTAAGCCAACTTTCTTCATTGCCAAGTAATTTTTCTTTTGTTTGCTTTCTTCTGTGTTCTTGCAATTGCTACTGATCAGACATTTTTGCATTTAACTCTTATTGTGAGAACTCCCCCTTCAGACTTCCAGAGTTACCTGTAGAATTTGTGCAGTTTATAGGTTCATAGGTGTGTACTTGGCTAATGGCCCTGGAGCCTTTACAAGCCTAGCCCATAGGATTACCCTGGCATCATGCCACTTGACCTTAGTTCCCATTGCCTCTGTCGAGTAGTGCTACTGGAGTGATCCCCGGGGTGAATTTTCTATTTCCCATCCACTTATCAAGATTTCTCTTGAAGAGGACCAGTGAGGTGCTCTGTTTGACATGTATGGGAAGTCTATTCCTTAGCATGGGCAGTCTCTGCGTTATGAACCTGTCCCTCCAGCACGTTCTGTTGATTGTGGTAATGAGGTTGAGGTTTCTGGAGCGTGTGGTGCACAGGGAATGGGATTTATTTAGATGTAGCATTTCTAACAGAGCTGGGTCAGACATGGCTTTGTAAGTCAATCAAAGATTGCCTCTAAGTAGGCGCTATGAGACAGAGAATACTTGGAGTTTTTTTAGTTTTTCCATATAGGACAAGTGTTTAAGGCCTAGGATCCTATTTGTGAGGTACTTTTGCGGCCTCTCCAGTTGTTGCAGGTGTCTAGTGAGGTACATGCCAAATGGGGCATTGTACTGGATGATTGGCCTAATGAGGGAAGAGTAGAGGGAGACAATGACCTCTTTCTTCCTGGATGCAAAACCCTTAGTGATGAGATGTGCCACATAGAAGGACTTTCTGACCACAGTGGCACTGTGGTGGCAAAAGAGAGGTTGCTATCAACCTGTGTTCCCAGATCTCTTATTGTATTCAGTGGACTACCATCGACGTGGTAATTCATGGGAACCGTGTTTTTCCCAAAGGGGATGATGACACATTTTTTGGCATTGAGCTTAAGGTCATGGTTCTGACACCAGTCGGTCTGAGTGAGGCCTTTCTGTAGGATGTCAACATTACTTGGGGAGTTGATAATAGCTCCCAACTTGCAATCGTCTGCAAACTTTGTCAGCCAGAGTCCCTTCATGTTGGCCTGGACTTCACAGAAGTAGATACCAAACAGGAGAGGACCCAGGACCGAACCTTGTGGGATTCCACTCATGACTGCTCAGCAGTCTGACTTGGAGTCAGCTACTTTCACACTGTGAGTTCTATCTGTGAGCCAGTCTGCAACCCACGTAGTGATATAGGGGTCGAAGCCTAGCTTAGTGAGTTTTTCTATGATTCCTGAATGAGGAATGATATCAAAGGCCTTCGCCAGATTAAGGTAGGCTGTATGAACCACCTTGCCTTCATCCACAGCTCTGGTGACTTACTCAAAGAAGTCAACCAAGTTGAGCAGGCATGATCTACCCTTCACAAAACCAAACTGTGTGGGATCCAGAGTTTGGAGGTTCCCTATATCCTTGTTTATTAGGTCCGTGATGATGCATTCCATAGCTTTGCATATCAGACTTGTCAGGCTAATGGGGAAATAGTTCCCAGGGTTTACTATTGAAATGTCGAACGGCACTACATCGACTGTACTATAGTCGAACACGGAAGTTCGAAAATAGTAATGTCGACGACAAAAAAACAATCTAGGACTGTGTTTTAACATGGGTCGAGGTAGGGGAGATGTTTGTAGTTCTGAATAATACTGAACACCTACCTCGACCCATGTTAAAACCATTCCTAGATTGTTTTTTTGTCGTTGACATTACTATTTTCGAATTTCCGTGTTCGACTATAGTACAGTCGATGTAGTGCCATTCGACATTTCAATAGTAAAGCAGTTCCCAGGGTCTGTAGTCGCTCATCCTTTGTGGAGAGGTATGACTGTAGCAGTGCGCCATTCGGTAGGGACAATGCCTAAGGTGAGGCTGTGATTGAACAGGGCACACAGGTGAGGTGCCAGTTCACTCTGTAGTTCATGTAGAACACAGCCAGGGATATAGTCAGGTCCCATAGAAGCTGCATTCTTGGCCTTGGACAGTGCTGTTTTAACCTGTGCAACAGTAATACTGGGTGCCTGGCAATCTACTGGTATTGTGATTGGTCCTTTGGGGGGAGGGGAAAAGTTGGCACTGAATCTGTCGGCCTATGTATTGGCAATATCTGTTGGCTTGGTATAGGAGGTACCATTGTGCAGTAGCTCAGAGCAAATCCGGGTATTGCTGTGGAGATTCTTTACATAACTATAGAAGGCCTTCTGGTTGTCTTTACTATCATAGACTCATAGAATGTTGTTGTTGTTGTTTGTCTTTCGGCTTTTCCCGGTTAGGGGTCGCCACAGCGGAACTCCTGTCTGCTAATGATTGGCAGTTGTTTTTTATGGTGTCGAGTTGCCAGCCTGATGCCCAACCTTCAACTAAGGCACGCCCATTCAATGCATGTCTTTCAAACGCCCACTCGACCGCGGGGAGGACATGCAGACTCCACACAGAAGGCACTCCCAACCCAAGCCGAAAATCGAATGGGAGAACCTCTTACTGTGAGGCAACAATGCTACCGCTGCACCACCGCAGAAGTATAGACTCATAGAATGCACAAGACAAATTTAAAATGTAAAATTTAAAATGTGGTAATTTATTCTTTGCCAGTACCCACCCTTAGGAGTTATAGGACAGTCATACCAGGGACGAATTTATGAATACCCATCCAACTGTCACATTGCTTGATCTTGAGAGGAAGTTTATACTATATAGGTGTAGTCACTGCATGACACATCTACTTCTCCACTATGATTTGTTTGTTTGCTAAGCACGTTCAGATCTCTTTTTCTAGTGTTTGTTTGTTCAGACTGTTTGATTTGTGTAGAAATAAGAGGTCTTGGATTGCTAGATCCCTAATGGTCCAGAAAGCAAAGCACATATTGCCCCTAAGGAGTATTTAGGGCACTGAATACAGGAATAAGGCCTCTAGCCTGTCTTGATAAATCAGGTTCTTTAGTCCCATGTTTTTTTTTTTTATTTTTTTTATATGAATTCTTTGGGGTCTTTCTAACTACTTGGCATGCTTAGTTGTTTAGTAAGATACATCCCAAAGGGGGCATTATATTCTGTAATGTGCCTGATCACTGCTGAATATAGAAGTGGTCAGAACTTTTTTGGACTTGGAGGAAATGCCCTTTCTGATCAGCTGTGGCAGATAGAAGGATTTCCTGACCACCATTGGAATACGATTGTCAAAGGAGAAGGAGTCATCTAACCATGTTCCAAGGTCTCTCACAACATTTTCATGTTGGAGTATGGTGTTTTTTATACTATAAGCTGGCTGGAAGGTTTATTTGCCAAATAACAATATTGCTTTCTTTTAGTATTTAGTTATAATCTGTTTTCAATGCACCAGCTGTTAACATGTGTAAGTCCACTTTGTAGCTACTGCATATTAAAAGAGGTTTAAAGTGTAACACCCAGTTTACAGTCGTCCGCAAACATGGTTAACCAGAGTTGCAGATTTATGATTTGAAGATCAGAGAATATATGCTGAATAGCACAGGTCCTGGTATGGAACCCTGAAGTATCCCACTGGTTACTTTCTGAGGACACTCCTGCCACCCTCACGGCATGGATTCTGTCTCTCAATTGATTTGGTGTGTATTTACTTTGTTGATAATGCTTCTATGTGGTATAGTTTCAGATGTTTTGGTAAAGTAAAGCTGTGCTGTATGGACAGAGTGACCACTGTCCAGAGCTTGCATTACCCTCTCAAACAATTACCTAATTTATTACAGTATCTACCCTTAACAAAGTCAAACTACAGGAAGCAAGTCTTATAAGATTTATTTATATCCTTATTTATTATGTGTTCCATGACCTTGCAGATGAGGATTGCCAGGCGGTTGGGTCTGAAATTTCCTGGAACCTTTTTGGGACTGACCCCATAGAGGCATCACAACTACTATGCGACCAACACTGGGGACAAAACCAGTGTATAAAATCAGGGTGAGTAGTTTTAGGAGCAGGTCCACATCTCATGTTTAGTGCTGTTCAGCAGACAGGCAGCCTTGTATGTTATCAGGTTCTGTAGAGGATGTTTCCCTTTTTTTTTTTTTTTTTTTTTTTTTTTTTAAAAGTACTTTTAAGAAGTGTTTGTGATAGGGGATTTTAGGTCCTTTGGTGCACGTGAGTTTTATATAGCTATCTCTGGAATATCCGCTGCATCAGATGTAGGTAGTGATATTTTGAATGAGTTCAGAATTATGTTGGGTGTTATTTTTTAACTACTTTAGGTCAAGAAGGATTTGTAATTCTTATTGACTTCTGATGCTAGCCTACGTTCATGGGAAACCTTCGTTTTCTTTTGATGTTAACCTTGATTTATGTGTCTTTAGTTTAGCTATGTATTCTGATGGGCTTTTATTGTATTGTTTACATATGCATGTGCCCACCAGACTGGTTTGCTCTTTCCTTTCCCTTTTTATTTAGTTTTATTACTGAGTAACAGCTTTATACAGTTTTCTAGGTGAACATCCTTAACCTTTAATCATTTTTTGTGATATGCATGAACACCTCTTCCCCTTCTCTCTTTGACTGTCCACACCATGCTGCTTTCACTAAGCAGCGCTTAGATCCCAGACTTGGTTACCTAAGCAGCATAGTGTAATCACCATGCTGCTGTGGTGTTTACACATTTATGACCCTTCTTTGTGTGTTAGTGCTGCAATACATTGCCTTAATGTTAACGATATCTGCTTTGTGTTTTCTTCCTGTACTTCAGAAAACAATGATGTAGGTAACCCCTTCCCCTCCACATTCAAATGCCACTCTTCACTTTTTAATTAGTTTTGTGTTTCTAATTTACTTCTCTTTCTTGGGCTTATACCATTTTCTTATGTGCTGTGCTTATTTTATTTGCTCTCCTTTTGGTTGAGGTTGTCATGTTTTTGTGAAAATAAAATATAACAAGGTTAATGTAGTGTAAGCTGCCTTTAAGAATTATATGTCCAGCTAGTGAATACATTGTAACAGAAATTATTTTTTTCATTTAGTATCTGACGTTCTTCAGTTAGTGTTTGTAGATTGTGTGAGTTCTGCAGTAGATCATGGCATTGTATTATGTTCATTGTTCTAGGGTTGAGAGTATGAATGAGCACCTGCATTTTGTTGTTTCTTTTGGAAATGTTTAAATTGCTGGATTCTTTTAATTTTGACCACAGCCACTATTCAGGCATTGTTTTGACTTTTTGATCTTTTGTCCTTTTTAAAACTGAAGGAAAATTACATTATTTTCATGATTTTAAGTAAGTATTCATTAGACAGAATTTGTTTTTAATGAGCTTCAGGTTATATGAATTAATTTCTTGGTGTCATTAACTTCCATCAGGGACCAAGCATTTTCGAATGCTTCAAAGAAAAACATCTTCTCCCCGAGGAGATAAATGCACAGCATGGTTCTAGGCACAATGACAACTAGTGTTCCTTTTGCTGTGTATGGAGATTATAGTATCTTGCAAGTCTTGCACCTTAGTAGGTTGGAATATTCTTTTGTGTATCCTACCTGTCAAACTAGATTACTAACCTCAACAAGCTACAAGAAAACATTGAAGTCACCCTGAAAGTTTTCAGACAGTGCTGAGGAATTTCATTTTGCTGGTGTAGTCATTCAGAAAGATGTAGTTTGACAATGTCTTAAATTTTGTGTTCAAAGCCTTTACTAAAAGTTGAGTTTCCCAAGTGCCTCCTTATCAGGATAGGTAGGAATATATTAGTGCCGCAAAAAGACAGAAGGCTGCTTTGCTTCTTGATCGTTAGAGCATTGCTCATTGATCATTGCTGTGGCAAGCATGCTTTTGCCCTTGGTGGTGGTGTCTGGATGATAGCACTGTCAGAGATTCTGAGTTTCCTTGCACTTTTCAGAATGTAGTATGTCTCTCTGGGTTTGTTTTTCTGACTTGAAGCTCCTTCAGCAATAGTGGACCATCACAAGCAGAGTAGGACTGATTGCATCAGTGATAAATTGGCAGGCATCAGTTATGATCCTTTTGGCCTAAGCTGCCACTGAGGTACAGCCAACAAATGCATCATATCCTTGTGAGTGGAAGTGGTATTACCCCACTGGTCATCATTTCAGCCATAGATGATTAATTGGAGCACGGGTTTCATGGTCCTTACTCAAGTACAGATTTTCTGGGACTTTGTAGGGAAGAGAAAGCATTCATTTGTGTCATTGAATCGCCAGTTGTACAGCACTAAATGTCTGTGGGACCCATTATGGCTTGGTCTCTTCCAACCTTTGGCAAGGAGTGCTTTGTATAAAGTAGTCCAGTTTTCTGATAATCTGCGTCCATGTCAGGGCCTCTTAAACCATTTAAGAATGTATTGCATGCCCTATATAATTTAAACAGGGAAAATACCCTTGAGAATTACAGTAATATGGCTAGTGTTTTCTTTTTTATTTCATCTTTTGAACTTCAGTAGCTTTCTGACTAGTACATATGTGGTCATCACATATAATGTCTAAATTAGTTTATTTTTTATTAAGAATCACCCTTTGAAGATAGGCTAGTACATTCTTTACTACGTTACAGCATAGTATACCAAAGAGGGAAAGGCATGAGCCATTAAGACTGACCAGCAGCTAAATGTGTGCAGACTGCAGTTTCCTTGAGTCTTTTTCATTCAAGTTATTCCTTTATGTACAGAATTTGATGCTACTGACTGTGTTGCATCTAAAGTTGTACTGATCTCACTTGGACCTCACAGTGCACAACATTCCTCCTTTTGTTGCTCTTACCCACAGCTGAGCTTGATTGTTTCTTATATGTCTGCTTCTGTGTAATTCCATTTAGAGGATGGAAGTTTTATGATCAGGATTAACCTGCAGACCACATCTAAGATCCCATAATTATTCCACTAAAGGTGGTTATGCATTGATGCCATTTTACCTTCCACTGTATGTTTGTCCCCTTCTTGACACAGCACTTTGTTGTGTAGCTCTGAGCTCTTATGCTCTGCTAAGAGTCTTTATGCATGGAACTTGACAAGTATCTCCTTACACCATCCTTCTTCATAAGGGGAGTGCTGTTGTATGATTTATCTCCCCCTTTCTTGGTTCACATTTCACCTCTTTGCACTTGAGTCCTTATCTGAACCTGTAATTTGTTTGTGATCATGTTTTTGCTATCCTGGTATGGATATTTAGTCCCAGCTTACATCATGCATGCTCACCTGACAAATGGATATCACAAAGCAGGATTAGTTATTATCACATCTCCAACTGGAGATGACCTCATATCTGAATGATCCATGTATGTGTACCTCTATGACATGTACATTTGCTTAGTGCTACTAAATCCATGTGATGTTATGAAGTCCAATCTCACCTACATTCTTACCCGTGGGTTCGGAGCCGAATATCAGCTCCGACTCGGCCAAACTTTTCTAGCTTGAAGTCTTCTATTGGCTGGGCTAAGAAGGTATCCCATGCTGCACTGCTCCACATCCCCAGATCTTGTTTGCCGCTCGTGTAGCTCGGACGTGGTCTCGCTCTTGGCTGTGGCTAAGTACCCTTTTTTTAATTCTTCTGAGAAAATTTGTTACAAGCAAAAAGCTATTTTAATAGCTATTTCTATTTGGTGTTGTTTTGAGTATTTCTGTAGTGTGATTGTGTTTTGTGGTATCCCACTAGCTGTTCTAATGGGCTAGGCCCGTTTCAGTTAGAGGACCTAGTCCATCCCCTTATTGTCCCTGTGTTTGTTTTCGCTATCTAAAACCGTTTGAGTTAGAGGTTTTAGTGTTTGTCCCCCCTTCTGTCTGCGAGTTGGTCTAAAAAACCGTTTTAGTTAGAGGTTTTTAGCTCAAGTCGTCTTAGTGTGTGTCCCTTCTGAGGATTGTGCATGGTGTTGTTGTGGAAAGCTTGTTCCCGCACTTAGTGGTGTTTTGTGTGACTGTAGTCGTTTTTTTCCAGTCAGGTAGTGACTTGTTCATTATATTGGTATTTGAGATTGATCTTTCAAAATGTCCAAAGATTCCAAGGAGCACAAACCTTCGAGTTTTAAAAAGTGCTCTAAGTGTGGTTACAAGATGTCCATCACCGATGGACATTCAGTATGCGTTTATTGTCTGGGAGCAATCCACCTGCAGGAGTCCTGCAGCTTCTGCCATGCTTTTAGTCCCAGGGTGCTCCAAGAAAGAAAGAATAAGTTAATTTTGAAGGGACTCTTGAAACCTTCGTTCAAAGAGGCCATGGATTCTGCTTCCAGTTCAAAACCAAAATCCACAAAATCTAAAAAGAGATCTCCAGCTCCTTCAGTCTCCTCGGAGCCACCAGAGAAAGTCATAAAACTAGCTTCGACCTCCTCGGCTCCACTGTCCATGGGGCTGCAGGAAGTGTCGGTGTTGATGCAACCGGTGTCGGCTCCAATTATATCGTAACCTCTTCGGAGCCGATCTCCCGGTACTAGACCAATGTCACCTGAGAGGAGATCTCGATCTCCCTCCCTGTCCTCCAAATCCTCCAGGACACTTTCAGATATGGATGTCGATAGGGTGGTGCAGAGGCTCCTTCAGTCACCGGTTTTGACAAAATTGTTCTCGGCTCGGTCCCAGTCGGCTCCGGAGCCTGTCCCGTTACCTTCTTCGATTATTCCTCCTCCGAGTGCATCTCTGTCTTCGGAGCTGGAATGTTCCGCTCCATGTGATGTTCCTAGGTCGGTTCCGATGGCCCCACAGGGATTATCGGTGCCGACATCAGCTCCAACCCCGTTGGCGCCATCCACGGGGTTCTGGACTCGGGATTCTTCAATCAGGCCCGAGGGGGACACCTCAGGACACATTTCATTTCCTAGTCTCCCACTCGGTGCCTCGGCTCGAGGAACCCCGACTCCCATGGTCTCGGAGGCTGGCCGGTCCTCGGACTCAGGGGGGCCGACCTTTGAGGCCATGCGGAGTGCACTGGCCAGATCTTCAGCAACATCATGCAATTCGGTCATTCTGTCCCCTACCACTCCGGTGGGAGCCTCTGATCACCACCTATCTGTAGACAGTGGAGCCCCAAGGCCTAGGGATACCCCTATGAGTGGTCCCCTAGTTTCTGAGGGCCCCTCAGAGTTCTTGCCTGAGGAGCCCCCTAGAAAGAAAACGTGCAAGAGGAAGTACATAGACTCTCAGGATGAGTCTCTCACCTCAGATGCCGACCTCAAGGAATCAGAGGGGTCCCCAAGTCATCCTCTGACGATGTTTCTTTCTCCGACATCCTGGAGATATTGAAACAAAGAGGTGACTGGCCATCCAAAGCCCCCTCCGAGGAGGAGTCGTTCTTCCTGAAGGCCTTTGGTGCTCAGCCCTCCGCCTCCTGGCTGTCCCCACCCTTTGACGAGCTCCTGGATTTAATTTGTCTGAGGGTGTAGGAGAACCCTGATTCTGTGGAACCCGTACCCAGGAGACCCAGTAAATTTCTTTCTGCTCCCCCGGGTAAGGGGTTTTTGTCCAAAGGAGTCCCTGTGGATGCCATGGTGGTGGCGGCGACCACTCAGAAGGAAGTAGCCGAGACTTCTTCCTCCGTCCATCCTCCTAATAGGGAGTCTAGGACCATGGACTGCTACAGGAAGCGTACCCTCTCATCAGCAACCTTTACCTTACGGTCGCTGAACTACCTGTCTCATTTTACTCGGTTCCAGAGAGATCTCCTCAAGGAGTTAGGAGATACTCTCGCGGGTAACGTGCCTGAGGCGATGGCCCCGATGGTTAACGCCCAGGTGTCTACCCTCAATTCCATCGTTAACTCCTCCATGCGGCTCATTTCATATGCAGCCGAGGGAGCGAGTAGGGAGCAAGCTCAGGAGTCGCCCTTAGAAGGCAAGCCTGGATGCACCTTTGTCATTTCGCGGAGGCCTTCAAGTCTTCTTTCACTGACGCCCCCTTTGATGGTTCTTCTTTATTCGGAACCAAGGTGAAAGACACCCTCACCAGGTGCGAGCAAGAGGGAAAGACTCTGTCTGCTGTAGGGGTCCATTTTTTTCTTCCCTCTAGGCCTTACCCCAAGGCCCAGAGGGGTGGGAAGATGTGGTTCAAAAAATCACAGAGGTTTTTTCCCGGTGCACAAGGCGAGTCCCCCTCCAGAGGCAGAGGAGGGGGAGGTTATTCAGGGAGACGCCACCCTAGAGGCAGAGGGGCCCCCCGCAATTCGGGAGACCACGATTCCTTTTGCGGCTTTCCCTACCGTTGTTCCTGATGGGATGCCCGACTGTGCGTTTCTGGAGCCAGTGTCGGGGGTTGAATATCGTTATACCCGGTAGCCTGACAAGGCATCACCCAGGACCGATGGGTATTACGAATAATTTCCAGAGGTTATGTCATCCTCTTTTCGTCAGATCCCCCTCCAGTCAGAAAAATCCTGGACGTTCCACCCAGTCAAAGGGATCACGCAGCTTCAGAGGTTTCAAAGCTGCTAGGAAAGGGAGCCATCCAGCATGTCTCCTCAGACCAGATCGGATTAGGGACTTACTCAAGATTCTTTTTGGTGCCGAAAAGAACAGGGGACCTGAGACCCATATTAGATCTCAGCCAACTGAACAACTATGTACAAAAGTCCAAGTTCCGTATGGTCACACTACAGTCGATTCTCCCATTGTTGGGAAAAGAAGTATGGATGTGCACCATTGACCTCAAGGATGCTTACTACCATATCAAAATGGACAGGGCATCCAGGAGACACCTACGCTTCCGGCTGGGAGCCAGTCATTTCCAGTTTCGAGCCCTGCCCTTTGGTCTCACCACAGCCCCCAGGGTGTTCACGAAGCGTATGGCGGTGGTGACAGCTCACTTGAGACGTCAAGGATTCCAAGTGTTTCCATATCTGGATGACTGGCTCCTTACCGCTCCCACCAGGCATCTACTAATCCAAACCAGGGATGCTACCATCACTCTCTGTCAACAGTTGGGCATAACACTGAACTGGGAAAAATCTGCCTTGTTGCCCTCACAGCCTGTCATTTTTATAGGTGCAGAGCTAGACACCATTCAAATGCAAGCCTTTCTACCGCAGGAAAGAATCAGAGTCTTACAGCAACAGGTGCACGCCCTGCTACCCCTGAGGAAAGTGAAGGCAAGATGCATTCTCCAACTCCTGGGGACTATGGCAGCAACAATTATTTTAGTCCCTCTAGCAAGATTGCACATGGGGCTCCTTCAATGGCTCCTCTTTGCTCAATGGTCTCTCCAGAAACTTCCACTTTCCCAGCCTATTCTGCTCATGGGCAGATGCAAACAGGATCTCAGTTGGTGGCTTTGCACCAGCAATCTGGACAGGGGAAAACCCTTTGTTCCACCACCCCCGATTGCCACAGTGACCACGGACACCTCCCAGATTGGGGGGGGGGGCATTATCTCGGCAAGACAGTCCAAGGCATGTGGCAAGATCACGAGATACATCTGCATATCAACATCCTAGAGATGAGAGCAGTGCTACTTGTGTTGCAGGCACTTCAGAGCTTTCTACCTCTCGGGACTATTGCAATACACTCGTACAATATATCAGTGTCTCAGAACCGATCATGCCCTGGGATCTAAATTTTGTTCTGCAAGCCCTTACTTCACCACCCTTTGAGCCTGTAGCTACCTGTGACTTAAAATTCTTGACCTGGGAAACTGCCTTTTTAATAGCCATCACATCGGCCAGGCGAGTTGCAGAAATTCAAGCTCTTTCTATCAAACCTCCATACTTGATCTTTCATAAGGACAGGGTTTCTCTTAGACCAAACCCTTCCTTTCTTCCTAAAGTGGCGTCCATATCTAATCTTAATCAATCTATTGAGTTGCCATTGTTTTTTCCCCATTTTTCAAACAAGGCAGAATTTAAATTTCATCACTTGGATGTACACAGGCAGTTACGTTTCTATCTGCACCGAACCAAAGATCTCCGAAAATCTGATCAACTGTTTGTCTCCTTTTCGGAAAACAGAATTGGGTCCCCTGTCTCCAAAATCACCCTATCCAGATGGATATCAAATTGCATCTCTTTCACTTATTCCTCAGGAGGTAAGGACCTACCGTTTCCGGTCAAGGCTCACTCTACTCGGGCTGTATCTACATCTACAGCCTATCAAGCCAGATTGTCTATGGATGATATTTGTGCGGCAGCTACCTGGGCATCTCCTCACACATTTGTTACTCATTACAAGCTGGATGTGGTATCTAGGGGCAGGTCTTCCTTTGGTTCCACAGTACTCAGGAGTATCTTCCTCTGAGCCTCCCAGGATGTAGGTGCTGGGGATGCTGTCCCACGGGTAAGAATGTAGGTGAGATTGGACTACATAACATCAAGAAGTTATGTACTCACCATAACGTTTGATGTATGTAGTTCATCTCGCCTCACATTCTTACTTACCCTCCCATCTTCCCCCTTCCTGGAGGATCTGGAGGTTAGGTCTGGTTTTTAGAGTTCCCTTCACCTTTAGTTTATTCTTCTTTACTTGGATGTTGTTATGCATGGGGTATGAGTGTGTGTTCGCAGCAAACTAGATCTGGGGATGTGGAGCAGTGCAGCATGGGATACCTTCTTAGCCCAGCCAATAGAAGAGTTCAAGCTAAAAAAGTTTTGCCGAGTCGGAGCCGATATTTGGCTCCAAACCCACAGGTAAGAATGTGAGGCGAGATGGACTACATACATCGAACGTTATGGTGAGTACATAACTTCTTGTTCTGTAACACACCTTCTCACAGGATACATGATGCTTCTTTATGGGCACTTACTGAATTGACCTCAGCATATTTTGACATCTTGATTTTAGCTGTTTTGCAGTGTGTGTTGTAACCAGAGAACAGCACCAGAAAATAGTGTAAAGAGCAGCTTCCTGGCAGTGGTGCTTTCAACTGCTCTGGTAGCCAAAAGGCAAAACACAGTGGCACCCTGAAACTGTCTGGCATTCAAGAGCTTAAATGGTGGACAGAAGTGATAGCTCATAATAACAGGCAAGATTTTAGTAATCTAGCATGAACCCTGCATGTCTTCTGTGTTTGCCACCCGCAATAGTACTTAGTGCTATTTATATATCCATTTTCACAGAAGTCAAATGCCTGGAGAATGCTTCATGCAACACTTTTCCCGGGCCTAAATAATATATTCTAGTTTATTATGTTTTTATATGTTGTGGCTGAGATAACTTTTAGTTTTGAAACACTGTAATCTGCTGCTCTCAAGTATTGAACAGAAACGTCTGAAGCAGACTAAGCAGAAATGGATTCCAAAGGTCACTCTGAATTCTTTGAATGGAGCGGAGCAGAACCATGTAGTTTCATTTTGTAGATTTACAGGATATGTTTATTCATCTCCTGTAAACCCAGTGTCTTCAGACTTGGTTCTGAGCAGAATACTTTCTATTTATGCCCCTCAAACGTGTCTTCTCAGCACATGTAAGTTTCACACGCTGTCTAGTTGTCATAGTGTATTTCAGCTTGAATATTTAAGTTTGTCTATTACCTACAGAAGATTTCATGAGAAGATGTAGAAACTTGGTTCCTCAGATCTGTAAAGGCTCGAGTCAGTTCAAGACATTGTTTGTCTTTGGTTATTAAACATTGCAATAAAATGGGGCCAACATTTTCAGCAGCCTGGTTGGCTGATACAGGTATGTTACAATTAATTCCCTGGAAAATACTAATTTTATCTTTTTTTTTGCATTTGCAAGTGTCATAAAGAAAGTAAATCTGTAAGAACAGACACCGTACTCTTTTAATGCCTAGTAACAGGGTGTGTGTTGCATTTGACTTTTGGCTGTGTCCCGCACTGCATTTCTAAAGTTAAGCATTGCAGTAGTCAAACTCTGTTTGCCAAGGTGGCATAATTTTTCAATACCTATCACCTACATAAATTGTTTTAAGAAGTTGGATAGACTTGCTGAGGCTTGCTGTTTTATAATGAAGTGTCCATGCTTTGGGGAACCATCCCTTTTTGCATGTGGTACTGCCAGTCCACCTAGCTAGTTCTATATGGGAAGGGGGATTAAGGGGGTGCCAGCTCGCATTACAAACAGAAGTAGCAGTGATTTATATGTTTGAGGCCAAGCTGGCATTTTATTTGTGGAAGGTAATTAAAAGTTCATGGCCAGTTCATTCACTGCAGTACATTAACTGCTTCTGCCAAGTCATTAGTGCTGCTGAGAGCCTTTGAAGCTTATGAACAGATGCAGTTTTTAAGTCTTGTAGAAAAAAACTTCCTAATGACTATGTTCTGTTGTTAAAAGTAGTTGAGGAGCTCCATGCAATATCAGTGGATTCTGCATATCTTGTCTATCACAAAAAGGAAGTAATAATTTGCAACATCCCAGAGCTGTTCCCAGTAAGTCAGTCTTTTGTTATGTGTCTCCTTTTATCCTGATGATTAACTTTCTGGAGAATTGTATTAACCCATTAGCTGAAGGCACCATAATGTTACCAAAGCATTCTTTTGAACTTGAGGAATCCATTGGGTAGTTTTTCATTTGCAGTAATAAAGCACTAAAGTGGGTAATTGGCAAATGGTAATGTCTCTCATAACCTTCTGCCCATTTATTGACTGAATACAGAGGTCTCAAATGATGTAGAACTTAATGCGTATAATATATTATAAACATTTTGACCACTAGTATGGATGTCTCTGGTGGAATTCTGAAGTTTATCATATGTAGCTCTGGTACGGTGGTAGCGTTGTTACCTCACAGCAAGAGGTTCTCCCATTCTATTCTCGGCTGGGCTTGGGAGTGCCTTCTGTGTGGAGTCTGTATGTCCTCCCCGCGGTTGGGTAGCATTCGAAAGACATGCGTGTGTAAATGGACGTGCCTTCATTGAAGGTTGGATGTTGAGGACATATGCTAATATCCTTGTACTGTGTTAGCAGAGAAAATCGATTCACTGTCAGTGGATCTGTATCCTCTTCTACTAGCTCTGCTTGACCTGGGGATGTTAAGTAAAAGTAGAGAACACTCACCCACAGGAAAAGATTTTTGCAAGATGGCCATTTGCTTTTCAAGTAAAAGAGGTGTCAGTAAACTGAACATGCAGGAGCAGGGTTAAATATCTCATGTCAAAATTCATTGTTAGTTAACCACTTGTGCAATACTACTATAATTTCATGATTTCTGGGTGTATCTCAAGCAACAAGATTCTTCTACTCAAACTCAGCATCATGTCTGTGTCAGATCAAGCCAGCTTTAACTGATTTAGTTACTCAAGCCAACATTCTGTGCCACTCGTTCAGTAAAGTACTGTCTAGAATGCATTTTCCACATAGTGTTTAGTTTGTATCTTGATGCCTAACAGGGATTATGGTCTTTGCAGAGGTTAGTGTTTTGATTTATAAATTAATTGCTTGGAATTGTCCACAATACAAACTCAGTCCCTCAGTTTGATTTCTCAGTTTTGTAAATGGGGATTGCACTTGAGTAGGTTATTGACCTTTCAGATGGCCCTCTCTTTTCCAGACATATACTGTATGTTCATGTAGATGTCAATCACAGTGTTGAATGATTTTTTTTTAAGGATTGTGGACTAAACAGAGTATTATATTTGCCTGTGTGGGAAAAACATTTACCAAATATTTTAGATTTCGGTTCATTCAGCCAAAGCAGCAATGTTAGTAGTTGCAGTGAAAAGCCACTGAAGACAGAGTATTTCACTTCCAAATCTAAGTGCAGTTAGTCTTTTAACAGTTAACATATGCATTTTCCTGCTACTAAGACAAATATTGTATTTTGCTTCCGGTTTTACCTTCTAATGAAATTAATTGGTAGAATGTTGTAGTACTTTTCTACTTGTCATTTCCCTTGTTAGACTGCTTTGCATTTTTAGGTCGGACAGTATTACACTGTGGAAGACTGCACATCATCCATTGTGCCCCATTTACTCCTCAAGAAGAAATGCTGAGCAGAATCAGGTTAATTTTCACTATGTGTCTGTCTTTTTGACTTGCTGTTTTATGTTGTGTAGCATATGGCAGGGTCATATGCTATGCAGAATAGCTGGTGATCAGTAGGACTTGGCCCGTCTCCATGTAGTCTTGTATTATATTTCACCTTGTAAGCTTCAAGGTCACTTATGTTTATTTATCATAGGCAGTTGCATTTGTTGGAAGGCAGGATGTCCAACATTCACACCCACCTCCAAAATTTTCTATATGCAGCACCATGAGCATAGCACTGTAAGTGAAGTCAGATTGACATGCAGTATAAAAGAGAAGATGCACCATAACTTTAGTTCTTTTTTTGTCTGTCTGAAGTGTTCTGGTTACTTGCAGGTATCGACATTCACTTTAAGATCTTTTCTTTCATGTTTGTGATCTAAATTTAGGTTGTGATTATTACCTGATTTGACTTAAAATGCTGGATTAGTACTGGCTACATTTCCGAGGTCCATATCATCTCCAGAAAAATATGCAAAAGGAAGATTTTGCACAAGAGCTTCAGTGCAACATTTATTTTTTTCTTTCCAGGTAGTTTTTCTCCTCCTAGCCTGCTGACTAAGCCTCCCCCTATTAGGCAGTCCTTGTTTGCTTCTCTGCTTCAGGAATTTCACCCAGAGAAAAAGCATGTGCTGCCCATTACTCTCACCCTCATAGTGCAAGAAATCTGGACAAAGCCAGAAAGAATGGGGAGACAGACCCAAAAATAGAGAAGAATTCAAGTATTGTTCTTATAAACTTAGAAAGTCGCTAGAATAAAAGGTTTTGCATTGTTACACATTTTCTGAAGAATTTAATGTCTGAAACTCAAATGTCTGTCTTTATTTAGTATTATTTAGTGACTTGAATATTCAGTAATATACCAGAAAACCACAAGTTTTATGAGTAACAGACAAAAAATATGAGGCAAAAATCTGGACATTCTGCGAAAAGCTGTACAGTTGAGTGGTATGGAGTGCTGCCTGAGGGGATTCCGGCATTCCAGCAGCCATGAGTGTGCTTTGGGATCTTGGCAGCATCCTGGCAGTGAGGCAGTTTGAGTGGACTAATCCCCACTCCTTGGACAGGGAGATGAGTGCACTGCATCAGCATGGTCACCCACAATGCCCTTTCCTTGTCAGTTTGTGGGTTTTCTGCCACCTGTTGGTGACTTGATAAGCCTAATTCTTGTCCCCCGGCTGCATCCTGCATCACCACCCATCCTCTGAGAGATAGTGGTGAATGCAGTTAGACCTACCGCTCACTTTCCTCTTCCAGGTTGTTTCTGTCCCTCATCCTTGCCAGTGCTGTCAAACACCTGTTGATTTTAGGTCCCTAGGTAATAAGGCTTTATCCCTCAACATCACTGGCACTGGCCATTTGCAGTTCTATTTTTGTGTAGGAGAAGACCACTAAGTCTCTTCCTGTGAGCACTACATGAACTTTATAAGAAAGGCCTTACTTAATAGGGCCAAAAACTTAAAGACCTACCAAGCCCAAAAAAAGCTAGAAGTCTTATTGCTGGCAGGCTTCTATGTAAGTGAACTGTCAAACAGGTGTCAAATGAAAGAAGTTAATGAAAATGTCAGAAACACACAAGTATTAAAGAGACCATGTGATCTTAACAACTGCATCAGCCCTTCTGAGGCCTATGAGCTGTTATTGGTGTGAATCAGCTTTGTGCTTCTCAAGATGGGCAGGAATATAGAAAGGAGTCCCCTCTTGTCTTATTTTTTTAACACTTTTATTGATTCATCACTTGTGACACAGGCAAATTTACTTTTATACAAAAGTAATGAAATAGTATTAAATTAACATTAACAAACATTATACTTCACATATATTGCTGTATATCATATAACCTAAGCAACATTACATAAATAATTAAATTCCTGCCCCTTTTTTAAACAAGAAACATCTTTATTAAACCATCACAGACAACATAAGCAGTCATACATTTATATAAATGAAAATGAACCACAGTGATACAATCCTAGTTGCATGCATTTTACATCACAAACCATACTGACACACTCCCAGTTGCAAACATTTTACATCGCTTATAATCTACCCAATCAAAGTATCCGCGGTGGTGGTGCTGCAGTAGCGTTGTCGCCTCACAGAAAGATGCTGTCCGGTTCGACTCTCAGCTAGAGCGTCTTCTGCGTGGAGACATACGTGAATGGGTGTTCCTTCGTTGAAGGTTGTGCGTCAGGGCTGGCAACTCGGTACGTAAAAATCAACTGCCAGTCATTAGCGGACCGGAGTTCCGCTGTGGCGACCCCTAACCGGGAAAAGCCGAAAGACACAACCAACCAACATAGCTCATTCAAGTCCTGCCTTCTTTTAAACATCATTCATCCCCTGTATGTATTGTTCCCACAGTTCCCATTTTTTCCTATGTAGTTTGCTCCTATCCTTTTCTAAAGATCTCAATTTCAGTTGTTTTATCTCTCTTATAATATTCACTGCTTCTAATATAGTAGGCTTAGATTTTAATTTCCATTTTCTAGTAACTGCTTTTTTGGCAGCCACTATAATTAGACACAACATGGCCTTACCATGTCTAGGTAATTCCGATTCTGTGTCATAGCTCATAATAAT